>NC_140490.1:66330139-66627639 GCF_964271855.1 Acomys minous
CCTCTGTGCCCTGGCTGATAATCTCAGGCTATTTGAATGGCAATGACAATGCTGAGGTTGATAATCAGCTTTCTCCATGCTTTCTCAACAAAGTCAATTCTGATATTTTGATTCCTTGGGAAATCCCTCATGACTTTATGGTCTTCGGTGTAGAGCATAAGCTTTCAGAATGCCATTATAGGTTCACAGCCACGTTACTGACCTGAGTAATTCTAAGTACCCCACCATTCCTACTTATTTGAACCTCATTTTGACAGAAATTGGTGTTCTTTCAAGTCTTTTTGTTTACTTAATGCTTTCCTAAAGTGTTTTACAATTAGAAAAAACTTCCACCTAGCAGCTTCAACAAAAAGAGAGCTAGTCATAAAAATAAATCTGATCCTGTATTCACTCGGGAACAAGAGAGTGAGTAGGACCTCAAGCCACACTGGGGACCAAATGTTCCATCTGTCTTTCAAGGCAAAGAAGACAGTCTAGTTTGGCTTTTTTTTTTTTCATTTTTGTTTGTTTATCTGAATTCCTATCTGAATTTCTGTCCTACCATAATGCCAGCTTGTCACCATCTCTAGCATCTCAACACTGCCTCTGACTTCTTAGTGCCTCCCATCTCTCTTCTATAAGGCCTGACAACTGCTTCATTTTCTTGGTATTTTCCAATAAAAGTTCCCGAGAAAGTGGATTGTGTTGGTCTAGTTCCCTGCACTGAGGTTTCTGTTTAACTGGTAAGTTGACTACAGCAAAACAGAAACAGAATTAACTCTTAGAATTACTTAGCTATTTCACCAAATCACTCTAAGTCAGACTGTGTTTGTAAATGTATGTGCTTGTGTGTTTATATTAAAAGTCTAATAAAGAGAAAATGTGTCAGGATTTAATGGTTAAGCTTATTTATAGCCATGTTATAAAGTTCTGTTTGTTTAACCTAAGTGATATGAGCTTCCATTCCCACAGTTATTGTTAGAGCAGGAACAGTGGAGAAATACAATTATACTTGTTTATAGGTCTTGAGTTAAGAATGCAATTGGCAGGACAGACTAACCACAGGCATCATCCCCATATGGCGAAGAAAACCTAAAACAAAAGCTGTCAGCTATTCATGCCGACTATAGTGACGAAAAACTAAAACAAAAGTTGTTTGCTGTTCATGCAGACTCTTGTCTTACTTTATAAACTTTGTGAACTTTCTATACTTGGTAGAAATGTATCCAGGCCCCTGCTTGAGGAGCTCCAGCAGCAAGGCTAGGCCCCATGAAATTTGGCCTCTGGGCTTCCCATAACTCTTTGCCTGGGTACCACCGCTTTGGTCCCCGAGTCGGGGTGCTCAGATCTTCAGCGTGTGCTGCTGGCCTCTCCACAACTCCAGACAGCAACACCTCAGGACTCCAGGGCGCTGATGCTAAATCTCCACAGCCCTGGGGCCTGAGATCAGCTGCCTGGAGAAACTAAGAAGCTGAAGCCACAGAGAAAGCGGGCAGCACCTGAGCCCTTGGTTAGTGCTGCTGCTGACAAGGAATCAGGGAAAGAGAGGCCCGTCCAACTGGATCTAGTCTGAGAGTTCTGTTGCCCTCTATGTGGTAACAATGTATAAACTAGCCATCCCACTCCCAACCCACCCCACCCCACCACAAGCAAGGAGCTTTACATGGTGTGGCACTGCCAGCCAGGGACCAAGAATCTGAACCCTAAGTATCAATTTGTAGTTTAGTTGAGGAAAGTAGTATTGTTTAGCTTAGAGTTCAAGTTTGTGGAAACCCCTTGAGGCCTGAGTTAATAGGCCCCTCGCCCCTGCCTTTCTAACTGTGTCCCTCACTGGGTCCCTTCCCAGATTATGTTAATTTTAGATGAAAGTCTGAACAAAAACTCACCAATTCCTGAACAGGAAATTCTACCAATCCCTGATCTCCCCCAAGACCAGGACTTTAAATTCCATTAATCCCTCAGCTCCCTCAATATCAAGACTTTAAATCCCACCAATCCTCACTCTGGAAATCTCTGCCCTGGAAAGCTCCACCCTCTAAAAAATACTATATAAAGGCTCTGTCTGTTCAGTTTCCTGCTGTCTTCTCCTGGGAGCAGAAGCACTGTCCCACCATCCAGAACTGTTATCAGGGTATACATGTATGAAAGAATCAAATAATAAATACATTTAGAAGACAAAAGTTATTTAAGAGAACATCAAAATAAAATAACATGAAATAATAAAGAGTATTGCACGAAGTACATTAATAATTCGGTGAACTTTTGCCTCCTCAAATGGCATGTGAAATATACAGATACACGCAGTAAACATCATAGAAGCATGGCTGTTGGCCTTTTCTATTTGAAATGTCTGGAGAGGTTTCTTCCCTGTGCACAGAATTGAGGTGTTTGATAATGACAAGAGGTACAACTTAAAATTGGGGGCCAGGTTTTGTATCCAGTACATCTTTTGTCTTCCTGTATTTTATTTCCCTGTATTTGATGAAAATAAGAAGATTTAGGGTTTATTATATATTTTCAAAAGGCTTCTCTTAGTAGATAACACAGGTACTCTTTCAAATCCTCACCCTCTGATTTTACAGAGATATAGTAAAAGAGCTGATCAATGTTGAATTGAGAGCGTTGGTGGCTCAATATTATGATACACATAAAATTAGTTGGGTATACACTAAGATCTGGCCTCAAATGTTCAACAACAATCAACAAAACAAAACAAAACAAAACAGAAAAACCCCAAAGTCCAGTAGATGACTCAGCATATGGAGGTACTTGTTGCTAAGCCTGATGACCTGATTTTAGTACCCTGAGCCCACACAGGGTAGGAAAGAACTCATTCTTTAAAGCTGATCTCTGTTCTCCGTACATGCACTGTGGCATGTGCACCTCACCAAAAAAATACAAAATAAAATAAATAACTTTAAAACCCTGATATTTTTAATATTATACTGATGCTCAATGTTACATTACTTACTCTTTTTTTTTTTCTTTCTTTCATGAGGCAGCTAACAAAGCACGGCAAGGAAAGAAGGGTTTATTTCGTACCATAGGTCACACGTGGAAGAGACTGTGTGGTGGCAGGAGATGGGGCAGCACCTTACAAGGCACCACAGTGGAAAAAGCCATGGGGCTAGATTGTAACAACCGGCGGCCCCTCGACATCTTCCAATGAAGTGCCCCCCTCCTCGGAGCTTTCCTAACCTTCCAAAGCAGCTAAGGATTAAACATTCTAATACAGGAGGAGCTCATAGGAATCTTCTCACTAGAAGCCATCTCCCTATTGGGTTACCTCTTTAGAATAGACCCACTGCCAGTGCTGCCAAGACACCTATGTGCTCAAATGGGACCTCTCTCCTCTCCTTTAGGCACCTATTTGTCTGCTTCTCAGTACTGGGTACTCTACTGTCCTGATAATTGATTTAAGGGTGAATGGCCCCTCTTCCCTTCTGAGCTGTAGCCAGGGCTTCCTGTCTGGAATGGGGTTACGCATCCTTTCAGGGATTTCCTCTTGGCACTAACCATAGACACGTCATCACGTAAAATTTTTATTGTTTAAATACTTGCAGGGGATCAAAAGTCACCAGGGATATAAACATGACATCTTAGCTAGGTAGACTAGGTTTGAGCCTAAATGTGAGTACTCTCCTGCTGGCTGGAATAGCTAAATAGCACCAGTGGGTTTCCACACAAGAGGCATGGGGACAATAACCAGAATTTCATGGGAAATGACACTCCTCTAAGTAATTCAGCTGCTGCGACATTGTCCTATAAACTTGAGCTCCAGCGTCCCAAGACATCAAAGCCATAAGATTAATTTCCCTACAGTTGGCTGCCATTCTGGCCTTTTTGCTTTGTCTACAACAGTGAAAAAGCAAATGCATCCCTCGGGATCAACACACAATCCTGCCCCGTTAGGTCACAGCTTTAAATATGTTTTGGTTTTCCCTTTTTGTTTTTATTTTTAACATGTGGTTTTGTGGGTATATTTATAGAATGAATATGCTTGAGAGAAAAAGAAAAACATAAGAGGCTCCAAGGTTGTTTTTAAAGAATCAATGCTATTTTATGACACTGATTTTCCCCGGGAAGGCAAAGATGACAGGGTGATGACAAAGGTGCTCTGTGAATTTCCTTTGCTGTGATGACGTCTGTCCCTAGTGGAAAAGCTGAGAACACTGAAATGTATTTGTATTTTACCTTATTGTTCTTGCTCTACTTCTAACTTTGGGGTTGGTTCATCTTCTACATTACGTTGTACAAATGAAATATTGGCTGCAGTAACTCATGAGAGATCAGCAAGGAAAATTTCTAAACCGTATGACTTGGGATGAAGGTGTATGGAAATTCTGAGACCACATTATAGAGAAACAACAGGAGCACGGAACTGGAGGAAACCGTTTGCAGGCCATGTCTAGAACAGCTGTTCCAATCACATGACCGAGGGCAAGTTAATCCATGACATAAAAACAAAAACACATTAAAAAATTCAAAATAGACATCCAGTTAGACCAGCACCATTTGTTGAATATGCTATCCTTTTTCCATTGAATAGATTTGGCTTCTCTGTCAAAAATCAAGTGACCATAGGTGTGTGGATTCATATCTGGGTCTTTGATTCGATTCCACTGATCAACCAGCCTATTGCTGTGCCAGTACCATGCTCTTTTAATGACTGTTGCTTTATAGTACAGGTTGAGATCAGGTGGGTCTAACTTTCACACAAACTCTGGGGTCCCATATTTGACCACGTCCCCTGGATAGGGAGGCCTGGTGGCACTCAGAGGAAAGATAGCAGGCTACCAAGAAGAGACTTGATACCCTATGAGTATGTACAGGGGGAGGAGGTCCCCCTGAGTCACAGTCATAGGGGAGGGGAGTAAGGGGAAAATGAGAGGGAGGGAGGAATGGGAGGATACAAGGGATGGGATAACAATTGAGATATAATATGAATAAATTAATAAAATATATTTTTAAAAAATTCAAAATAGATGATGAGAATTAAATTAGACTCAACTTACGATACATACTCACAGGCAAGCTGTTAATAAATGAAAACAAGGTATCGTCTTGGAAAGTCACTATGTTTTATATCAGTGCCTGAAGGAACAGATCACTGTGCCCCTAGATCTGAGGATGTATCAGTGGAGGTGAAGCCACAGCTAGGAGGAATGAAGAATTTGCTAGCTGATGGAAAAGTGTGGCTCCATCTTCAAGTTCTTGGCAGAGTTCTACTAAACCATGAATTCCAAAATAAGAAGCATGTTAAAAATATATTGATAGAAATAAGAGTATACATTTAAAACTTATGGCAGGTTCAGTGATGCACAATGGTAGTTTTAACTCTTGGGAGGTTAAGACAAAAAGGTTGCATGTTGGAAGTCAGCCTAATTCACACAATGAGACACTGAATAAATAAATCCATTCTGCTGTTTGTGTATGTTAAGCTTTTATTTTAAAGTGGTTATAGATACCTATGTGTAATTAATGTTCAGTTCTTTCAAGAAATGTATTTAATTTATGTTTCTTTTCTTTCTTTGTTTTTGTCTTTTTGTTTCTTTTTGTTGTTGTTAGACCATCTCACTAGATAGTATAAATATCTTGAAACTCACTATGTAAATTAGCCTTTCCTCAAACCACAGAGACCCACTTGCCTCGGCCTTCTGAGTCTGGATTGTTAAGAGCCTCTTACCATTCATATTGATTGAACAAAATATTTTTTCATCTAGAGTATAATAAAGAGAAATATTTTATACTTTCATGCCCCAGATATACATTTTAAAATTCCTAATAATTAAACAGTGAAGTGTGTGTGTGTGTGTTTGTGTGTAAAATAATTAGTCACTATTTTTGGAACTACAGTTATAACAAAATAATAAACCTGGATTTGTCCCTAAAGCTTCAGGCACTTATCTAAGAAAATGACATTATTTATGTCTTTGGAAAGGCTTATGCCCTAACACAAAGTACATTCTAGAACTGTTCCATCCATTGTTTATATTCTTAGTAGCAGAACTACTCACAACTGGTTAGCACATGAAGGGCCAAAGCAAGTAATATAAAGGAGACGGAAAACCCTAAAAGGAACAATAAATCTACTTCTATAATTTGTTTTACTCAGTGCTTTATTCTATGAGCATACGGGATTTTGAAGTCTTGAGGACTGAAGGAACATTCTGTGCATTTAGGGACAGAGCATACAAGATAACAGAGGCTGAGTTGGAGCTCTTCTTCTACCAGGGAGTATGAATTCTGAAGAGTTGTTTAAACATGTCCATGGCTGCTGTCCAGCAGATAGGAGCTTTTGAGTTAGGATAATTTTTCTTGGCCTTTCTCAGTCTGAAACCCTGGAGTCTACTTGGCTATCCTCTCCTCCTAATGTCAAAGGTCACCCTGTCTTTCTATTGATCTTGATATCAACCCCCACTTCTGAATTCCCTCATTTTTCAATATATTGGTTAGGAGCTTAGAAATATCATACCAGTTGAGACTTTTGTTTCATTATTTATCTCTTACTTAGACATTTGTAAGTAAAATTTTGGCTCACGAATTAAATTCCTTTGCTTTGAGTTTCTCAAATATTCTCCAACTTAATGCGAAGTAAAATAAAAAGAGAACCTTGTCTTCCTGTTGACGTTTTATTCTTTTCTGTGTCCCACAACTATGGAGTGGGGTGTATGTGTGTTTGTATGCGTTGATATTTATGTAATTTAAATGCTTTTTGTCAGTACTCGGCAAAGAAAGTGCTGAACAGCCAGAAGCAAAGCTCAGCGTGACAAGGTAATCGTAGACCCTCTTGTGCAAAATTCATTTATCAAAATCCTTTTTAACATCCAAAGTCTGTGCAAATGTAACATTCATAGTTTACCTTACTTGCTTCCTTTCCTCCACCCCCCCCCCCCCGCATTGGGAAGAAACTCACAAATTCATCTCATTCTGAGGTAATGGCTTCAGTAAAGCAAAACTCATTCTAATTAGTGAATACCAAGCTTTCCTGTATAGCTCTAAAAATAGCTCTTTACAGAAACATACACTCTCAACAGCATTTTTAATAAGACAATTGGAAAGTTGCCAAAACTCCACAAGCCTAAAGAAACCTCACTGTGGTCACATGAGCATATATTTCACAAAGGAAGCCAAAGAAGTCTTCCTCAGAATTCAAGGAGACAGGGCTATTCTCTCCAGAATCTATTCTCTTCAGAAATCTTCTCTGCCTAGCTTGTGCTTTTAAGGAGCACCGTCCAGTCTCTCCCTTGGTGTCCTGTGGCTCCTTTCTCTGCCTCAAATTCTTCACACACTGATAACCACAGAAAAGCCCCAACTGTACTGTGCAGAAGCGTAAAGGTAATAGGCTAATGATGGCCCCCACTTCCCCCACCCCCTTCTCTCCACTCAGCCTTTCTTTCATTTATTCCCCATTTCTTTGGTACAATTTAATTCAACTGTACTTGAAAAACTTCCTATTCATTTTGTGGTTGATTCCGTCTTTTTCATTGGTAAAAGGGTTGGGAGGAATACGGAGTGTAGGTGCCCTTCCCATTGATGAAATGGTGAGAGAGTTCTGATCTTGAAGGGAGTCCCGTCCACACAGATGGTGAATCCCTGCTTCTCCAGCCGCTGTCTCTGCTTCATTTCCATCTGCCAAATTCCTCTGCTACAGTATTCTGTCATTGTCCTGCTCCTGTCTGCTTCAATTGACAGGAACATTTACAAATGAAATCCTTTAAGGTGAAGCAAAGATATTTTCTCCTTCAAGGTCTGAATTTAGAAAACTGTCTATCCTCATAGCAGTTGATAGCATCACCCGTGTCTGGGAACAGAAGGGAGAATCAATCCATCTGTTTGTAGGAAGAGGAAAGTGGGTTGTATACAAGGTAGTCTATTGTTGGCATTTATTCCAAACACTAGAAGCATATGAGTTTGAAGTGGAAGTGCTAAGCGTCTGAAAGAAGGACCTTTATTATTGCATGCAAAAGTCACATTCACAGTGAACATAAGAAATGACACTTTGAATAGACACTTTTCTTTCCACAACATCATTTCTTCTAAATAGCATAATTTATAATAATAAAGCTAGTGACAACTTGGAAACATACCAATAGATATGCGGTGCACCTTAAAATTATTTTTGCCATTTGGGCTTTTCCAAGAATCATTTTGGTGCCTTTGTCGCAGAGAGAAATGGCTATTGAAATATGCCTGACAGCATAGAGTCTTTGGATATTTTTCTTTACAGTTTTGGTGTGCTTAACAAATATTAATTTTGTCTCACGAGGAAATGGTGTGCTCTTCAGGCCTATGCAACTGGCTGCATCAGCAGAACAAGCTGTCTGGCTTCTGTGTATCATGAGTTCATCATTACCTAAAAACTGGCTCCTGGGAACTGCCTGTGTTGTATCATTTTAACGACGTGTTACAAAATATATCTGAGATGCTATAAACAGTCTCCTCTTTGTTTAAGAGGAGGGAAAAGAAAGAGAAGGGCAGAAAAATGCTTCCTTTGCAAAGTGAGCAGTCTCAAAAGCAATTCATATAGTTTACAATGCCCCCATTTGACTAGCTATGACCCCACCTCCCACATCCATGGTAAGTCTGTATGAGTGTATGAGATGTGTTTGTCTCCCCAAATGGCTACTAAAATTATCTCTTCTATGCCACTATGTCTCTGAAAGACTACGCACCTTCAAAACGGGGCTCATTACTATTTTAATATGGAAACTATATCTTCTGAAAACATAAGAAAAAATTTGCCTTGTTGGTTTTGATATACTGAAAAGGGTACTGGATGCCCTGATTTTTCAATTTAGTACTTGGAGGGAAGTGTAATAAGAGCCATAAACAATATTTGTCATTTCTGTTTGGTAGAGTACCTGTAGATGCATGCATATTCGGCACATAACAGGTAAGCTACAATGGCAGTTGGCTAAACTTGACTTAAAAGTAATTGTTGTTCACTATGAGGAGCAAAATAATAGCTCGGAAAAATCTTCATCATTTCTCACAAAACCAAATAAAACATTCCAAGATGGACATACAAACCAATGTATTACTTTAGAAACGAGTGTCTTTGGATATGTGTTTTCTTTAATACACATTCTGCTTCATTTTTGAGGTATCTGCTCTCGGCTTCTCCTGTTCAAACTGAGTGGAGTAAAGCAAAAGAGTGTGTACGCTTTCTTCTTTAGCCTTTCTCTCCCTCTAACTTCATACACTAAGATGAGTGATAGAGGATTTTGAGCAAAGGCAATGTTTGTCTAGACTTTATCTTCAATGGCATTTAGGAATAGCACAGCTTGTAATATACGGAGAACCTCCAAATTGTCAGTTTATTACTAGACATTTGCTTTCTCACCTGCTTGAATGCAAAGAAGGAAAGAACCTTCCACAAATTCTTTTCCTCATTCTATGACACTGAAGGTGGATCCCAGGCCTTTTCTATTTTGTCATAAGTTCAAACTTGAAATTTAAAAGATGTCACCAGCTTTGTCTCTCCATTGTATACGTGGGGCAGTCAAAATAGCGGAAGCCATGATATGCAAACAAAAGACCAGTAAAACAAAAAATATGTCCAAGCAAAGCAATGTGAGACAAAAAGTCTACAAAAGTGCCATTGTGTTCCTTTTGTGTTGGCCATTTACCAGTGAGCATGAAGCGTGCTAGGATTGCCTGAGCGATGGCTGTGGGAATGGCTCTGTTAGAGTCCTCACTGAGATAAGTGTAGCTATGTACCACATTACCCATGTTCATTTTCTGTATCCCATCAGGTTGACTTTCAGTCTTGATGTTAAGAGATATTAAGAGTTTCAGGCCAGGTCTCTTGGAGGCTCTGTCTTTTTCTCATTGACATAATGGTCCCCCAATCCCACACAGGAGAACTTCAGATCTTAGACCCTTGAATGGCTTCTATATTTAATCCTGAGTGACATCTCAAACACACAGATTGAACTGTTTCATTCCAGAGCAATTTGCTGATTTCCTAGACAACTCAAATTCTTCAAATATCCCCCAGATGAATTGATCTTTTCCCCCAAAATGTATCTTTTGTCTTGTATGATCTGGCAAAACCAACTTTTCTGACTAGTTGCTCAAACCAGAAATTGACCATCATTATTTCTGTTGTTTTGTTCCTCAGCATCTCTTGCCAGTCTGTGGATCCCTGATATCCTCTAATAAGTTCTTAAACTTCTTAATCCCAAACAAATCTCAGTAGGGCAAACTTCAGTTTAAAGACCCCTTGAGAATGGCTTATTTTCATTGGAAGCAAATCCAACATCCTTCTAATAGTACATGGGAGCGTCATGGTCTTAATTTCACTAACTCAGCTTTATTTCTCATCATATTTCTTCCCCCACACCTGATTTTTCCCTAACTCAAACCTTGTATAACTACTTGCAAATTACATCCTTGTTTCTTATTTTTTTGACCTTTTCTATTTCTTAATAACAAGTAAATAGTTTTTATTTTTCATGGCTTACCTAAGCTTACCTTAGCTTGCCTTTCTAAAAAATTTCCAGCCTTCCTAGTATCCTAACTTCCACTTTCCCAAAGTTTTTACATATTTGTTTTAGGATTATCTACATATATCATTGACTTCAGTCACTGTCAGACTCTTGGAGACAGATATGTAATCTGCTATTCCCTCTGTGGGTAATATGACCATTATGGAATATAGATTGTTGTGGTGAGTAACAGAATGCATAATCCTGTAGTGATGGTAACAGAATAAACAGAATAAAACAGTGGTAGCCATGTCTAAGAGAGTGGGTCTCAAAGAAGCAGTAGAAAAAGAATGGTCAAAAATCCTCATCTGGAGTTCTACCATCTGTATTCTAGTTAGCGACCTCTCGTTCATATGCCTACACTCAAGCTCAATAAGCTCATTCGTTCACCAAGTTGATCTTGGGTAGAAGGACTTTTTTTTTCATTTTTTTATTTGTCATTGCTGCCCTTTCCTGGCCAAGAGATGTATGCCCACTTCTCAGGAAAAGTAACGCAACAGCAGGGATCATATCTAATTCATTTTATGTCCTTTACCTTTAGTCAATAAAAAGTGCGAGGATTCGAATGTAGCCAAAAATATAACAATCAGTGTCTCATAATGCAATCAGGACTTTAGAGCCACATGTTTGTAACATGAGACAAACACAAAAGGAGGAAGAAAGAGAGAGGACAGGAATGAAGGAAGCAAAAAATAAGGTGAAGGGGAAAAGAAAAAAATTGCAATAATTTGGAAACAGATGCATGGTGAGAAGACAGAAGAATCAAAAAGAAGTAAATGTAAGGATGAAGATCAGTATAGGTGTCATACACCTGCATACAAGGAATGCTAGAAGTGTCTAACAAGTCACTGAAAGCTAGAAGAGGCATAGAAGAATTGTCCTGTAGGTTTCAGAAAGAGGATGATTCTCTTGGCTTATTGATTTTAATTCATTCTGGTGAAATTGTGAAACATGTTTCTGTCATGTTAAACAACATCACTTGTGGTGGCAGCACTGACCACTTAACATGTGGAAGGTCATGACCTAGCAGTAGGTCAGGTAAGAAATGGCATGGATCTTTTTCAGGTGAGCGGAGTGCTTAGGAGTACTGAAGATTTAGACACTCTTCTCCTGCAATTAAATCAGTAGGTGTGAGGTTCTTTGTTGGTCAAATTCAGGTAATGGTAGTGGTGGTGGTGGTGACGATACATTTATTCTTATGCTGTTGTTATTACCCAACCATATATGTGCAAAACACTTAGGCATTATTAAGAATATGCAATAGTTATCAATATTACTATTATCATCCAGTATGGCTCTGGGTGAGCCTGTGTATACTTTGAATATTTCAGCATGGGTCACAAGATCCCAGCTAACAGGAGAGGTGGAGTTAAAGTAAGGAAACAATGACAGAGGAGATGCTCTTACTAAGGCCTCTTTGGTCACTGGGGAAGGAGAGTCCTCTCTGATACTCCAGCTTATGAGACACAGTCTGCCCACTCTGACTTTGCACCTTGATAGACAAAGATTCATTCACTCAATACTATAACTTAGACCACAGTGATGTCTAGCTAAGTCACAGGCAAAACACAGCTGTAGGAATTAGTGGCCATTAAAGCTGACCAAGGCCTGTGCACTTTTCTGACGATCCTGCTATTTTATTTTTGGAAAGATGCCTGCAGCTATTATGGCTCTGGGTTTTTTTTGACAGGCGTCATATACTGCTATTGCAGAAGAAATTTAACTTTAAAAAAATCAAGTAGCCTGAGGGTTTGGAATCACACTTAAAGTTTTAATAACTTGTCAAAAAATAAGACTTTGCAGTATTTATTTGTAACTGGATTAAACTCTCTAAATTTATATGTCTACTAGCCAATGACCAGTGTCATCAGCAATTTGTTATACCAAAACAGTTAATAGGCTTGTTATCACATCTATGTTATGAGAAGTAAGTGCTGTGACCTGACTCTGATTTACTTTCTTTGGCCTAGAACGTCATGTTATATTCTGAATATATAATTTGTTAGAACTATATTCAGACATGTTAATTCACTGCTTTCTATTTGACCATGCAAATACATTTCTAGGATAAACTTTCAAAAGCGATAATAATTATTTGTAACACACTGAGAAATATGACATTTAAAAAGAATGGGAACTAGAGAGGTGGAAAGGGAAAGTGAGAAAGAGAGAGGGGAAAGGGGAAACAGGGAGCTTTTTCAAGCTGGAAGCTGACCAGATCATTGTGTTACAGTAGAAACCTCAACATTGCACCTGAACAAACAGGACGAACACATGGGAAACAGTATGTTGTGCAATTTAATGTGTCTATGGAGCAGCACTGCCTGCTCAGATTTTACTTCTCTGAGGATTCTTCTTGGATGTACTTATTGGGACTATTTTCCATCTCTCTAATCTATGTAGTGGCTTGAATAAGAGTGGCCCGGTAGGCTGATGTATTTGAATATTTATTTACTAGAGAGTTGCACTATCTGAAAGAATTAGAAGGATTAGGAGATAGGGCTTTGTTGGAGTAGGTGTGGCCTTGATGGAGGAAGTGTATCACTCACTGAGCATGGACTTTGAGTTTTCAAAAGCCCAAGTCATGAAGAGTGGTTTTCTCTCTTGGCCGGTGGATCAAAGTGTAGCTCTCAGCTACTGTTCCAGCCTCATATGTGCCACAGTGCTTCCTTCCGTGATGATAATAAACTAGGCCTCTGAAATGTTAAGCAAGCTTCTAATTAAATGCTTCCTTTCATAAGCGCTTCCTCAGTCATGGTGTCTCTTCAGAGCAATAGAACAGTGACTCAGATAACATACCTCATAGTCATGCTCCAGGCTACCTCCAGTCTTTGTGCACTATAAATGAAGCCCCAGTTTCCTGTCTACATATTCTATAACTATATCATCTTCTACTTTTCAGATTTTTAAGTCATAGAAAAGTCGGTTTTAAGAATTAAGCTTATATTCTTTGCTGATCTCATGTCTACTGTTATGACTTCAGTTTTATTTCCCTCAAGGTCATCCCTAGCCAATGGATGTAGATATTCCTTTACCATCAAACTGTTTTCTTCTTTTCTCTCATTGCTACACCCTCCTCGTTTAAGAATAGGACATTTTTTTTTTACTGGATTTCTTTAATAACTTCCTGGCTGCTTTCTCTAGCTCAGCTCTATCTTTATCTGTTGCCAACATATCGCACCACGGGGCTTGACTGCAGGGTAAGGCTGAATTTAGGTTCATCTGCTTGCAAGAAAGTATGATTCACAGTGGTTCCCACAAACCCTCTGTTTACCATCTGCCTGTGCTTGGCTCATAGGTTATGCTTGAGAAAACTAAAAACAAAATGGAAAAAATTCTATCTCCTTGTCTTTGACCTTGATAGTCTGAGTATGAGCAATATTCCCTTGGACTTATTTTTCTCACACAGTATCTCATCCTCAGCCCATGAGATTCCTCCTGAATGCTTCAGCAAACATTCCATTCATTGGTTGGAATATTTCATGGCTCTTTTTTCCCCATGGCTCAGCATTTCTGGGTCATAAGGCTTGAATTATTTCTGCCTTTCCAGTTAGACATGGGATCCTTGGGAAAGAGCATTTCTTCTCATTTGCATTCTGGGTTCTGATTACGTGGCACATGTGAAGAATCCACTAAGTGTTTATTGTACAAAATTAAACTAAACATGATCTCTGTAATCATAACTGTAAGTAAAACATAGTCCCTGTAATCATGGAATATTTTAAAAATGCAACAGCAGGCCAAAATTTTAGAAAAAAAGTGAAGTAGTAAGATGTTTTCTAAATCTACTACATACACAACTTATTGTTTGTGAAGTCTATGATTTGTTCCCCTTGGGATATTATTATTTTATTAACATCAGACAGCTAAACCAATAGTTAACATGGCAGAAGTCATTTGTCAAAGGTCTTTTGGTACCATAATATTTCCCCCAGACAACCTCAAGGGTAACACTCCTCCATGGTTTTGAAATTTTATCAATTAAAGATCACCTTTGGCAAACGCAGGATGGCAGGTTTAATTCATTCAGCATTAGCTGGGAACCTGACTGCTTCCCATATGTTACAGCCTTGAAATAACACTAGTTAAAGAGACAATTTTATATGCAGATAGGACTCTGGCCCAATATTTTTTTATCCATAGAATGGAAAAGAAGATCAAGGTGACAGTAGCTCATGTCATTGAGTGGTGGAAGGACTGTATTGCTGTGACTCTCTTTTGTATCTTCTTTGCCACAGCTGCTTCTCCACTGACCTTTTTGGATGATTCATGTCACAGACTTTGCAGATGGTGTCTGCAGCATGACTACAGTCAGAAGCTATGTCTAGGCTTGTGAGGGAGACAAGACAGGAGGGCAATCATGTGCTACTGAAACACACAAGAGCAGCAGTATAGTCGCAAACACCAGCTCAGGCAGTCTTACTCGAGAGCTTGTATTCTGGCTCCTAAGACACCAAATATACAAATCAAAAATGCAAATGATAAAATCTCTTAAACTCAATGTCTAGACACAGAAATTATGAAAAATTAGCTTTCACAAGATCTGTATTGAATTAAGAAGCAAAACATGAGCTGTTTTTCCTCTTGGCAGACAGATAAATTGGAGAATAGAGTGTTTTCCAAGTTGAAAGATCTCTTATTGTTTAATGTATAGGATAGGGCAAACTTTGCTGACCAATTACTGAAAAAGATTGAAAAAATGAAGAAATTAAAATCATATTTGACTTTGAGCTTACTTTGATTTCTTCCCCCTTTTGCCCCTTCCTCTTCATACGTTGGGTCCCTTACACACACACAAACACCCACCCACACACAAACATACACACACACAATGAGAGAGAGAGACAGACAGACACAGAGAGAGAGACAGAAAGAGAGAGACAGAGATAAGAGACAGAAACAGAAAGATACAGACAGACAGAGATTATCAGTAAATCATTTCAGCAACCATTAATCAAAACACCAGTGTCTATACATGGGTATACCTCATGACCCGGAGTAATTTAAACTACTCTTACATGAGTAGCAACTGTCATCTTTCACAAGCTCAGGAATAGAGAACTGAGAAATTAAAGTTTAAAAAAAAGTCTCACTCTTATTACACTCATTCGTTTTTTTAGGGCATTTCAACTATTGTGCATTCAGGAAACCAGAAGAATGAGCTGTGATTTGTTGCTGTTGTTTTTTCATTTTGCACAATTTTAATGCATTACACACAGAGAATGAATTCCAGAAGTCATTGGGTCTGAATACACCACACACACACACACACACACACACACACACACACACACACACGAAATAATAGTGTATGCATATATGTGTATATACATATATATGAATAGCAAATGCAAAATTGGCAAGCGTATGGATTAGAAAGACCATCAGCTTTCAGAAATATTGCTTAGGAAGTCACAGAATGAAGACAGGAAACAAAGACTATAACCTGAAGGAATAAGTCAAAGATACCAAGTGGCAAGAACTAATTTTAACATCAAGCGCTGTGATGATAATAAAGCCGTTCAAACTCTTAAGTCTGTTTTCTTACTCTTCTTAGTTCAATTTAATAAAAATGTATTAAGCTCAATAATCTTCACAATATGTAAGCTGGACTAAATAGGTTTTAAGGGCCATTCGAGTTTTCTAATTTTTCAACTAGCTATTAAAGTCTATTATGCCTGGGTGAAGCATTTACATTTAAAGAGATTCTTACTTTTTACCTGTGGTTCAGAGCCTAATTTACATTTGTCAAGGGTATTCCTCTTGACTGAGGCAGAAATCGGATGAAGGGGGCTGCTCTCATTTCACCTATACTTACTTACCATAATGCATAATTCCAGTTTCAGAACCTAGATTTATGATGCAAAATAAGTCAGATAATGCTATATACTACTGGATTGATGAATTAGAATGAAGAAAATACTCATGTGGTAACTACCTCATTTCAATTTTTATTACTATTAATGCATTATTTTAATTGAGAATATTGATTATTGGAAGTATTCTCAGATATCTTTAGATATAAAGTAGGGAAAGAATGTCCTTCACTTAAAGAATTAAATTTAATTTGAACATATTTTATTGATGTGAAAGAGAAACTTTCATTTCTTCTTAATTTCTTCCTTTCAAACAATAAAGGAAAAAAATTGAGTGACAAAACTTACTTGTCTACCTATTTAGATACTGTGGTGGTGCAAGTTTCAAGTATGCCGTGGTTCAGATGATTTTTTTTTAATAGTCATGATGAAAATATTTCAGGCTAATAAAACTGAATTTTTTAAATTACTGACGGGAGTAGAAAAAACCATTGTTTTATTTACATAACCTCAGTTGCTTTTCTTCTTTATGTGTTGGAGCTACAACATGCATAACTATTACTATTTTCAGTAGACATGAGGCTTGGATTAAAGTTTTAAAGATGTTTTGTTTTTTCCTTCTTATTATTGTGCTCATTCGATCAGGGAACTAATTCTACCCTTGTCACTAAAAGTTAACTTGCAATGCTTTTAGAACCACTGACTCCATTTTATGTCCTAAAGTTAGGCTTTATTTCAGAAATGAAGTACCCAGCCATGACACAAACTGAAGGCACAGATAAGACCCATGGCTTCCAGCAGAGATGAGAAACATCTGTTTCATTGTCCCCTTTGTAACTTCTCTTCTTCTGGTTTCTTCAATGTCTGCTCCCATGATGTTAGGTCAGAGGGACCACTAAAGGAGAGAATTTCAAGAAAGCTCTAAAATTAGCAAAAACACCCCTGTGTGGAGTCAATGCTTTCTGGACTCTGTAGACATTAAAATTGGATCTCTTTCCTTTTGATGGGCTGCTTTGTCTGGCCTCACTGGGAGAAGATGAGCTTAGTCCTGCCAGGTGCCAGGGTGGGTTGGTACCCCTTAGGCCTCCTCCCTGAGAAGGAGATGGGGGAATGGGAGGGAGGAGGGGCGTGATGGGGCGACTTGGGGGAAGTGGGGGAAGCGACTGGGATGGGGCTATAAAACTGTTAAATCAATAAAAATTTAAACAGCAAAATGTTTGGGCCGTTTTGCTTTGTTTGTTTGTTCATTCATTCCTTTGTTTCTCATAGTTATGAAGTTTTGGAGACCTGTCTGTCTTCTCTTCCCTGTTCACTCCTTCACGCTGGACAAGCTTTCCAGATCAGTTCCTTGGTTAATATGCTAAGAGTCTAGGTGCTGTCTAAGTGAGCTGCTGCCCAGTGGCCACTTTAGACCCTCAGGATGATGTGCAGGTCTTGTTTGTACATCTTTTAGCTATATTGGTCAATCCCTTATATACTACAGTTCAGCTCTGGCCTCTCCAGATTCCTTGGGATAGGAAAATTGTGGTTGACAGTGGAATAGGACACATTTAGGTAACAGCTTTGAACTCCCACCTTAGGTAAGAATAGATATTCCTTTTCCCTCTCCGAGTTAGGAGAAATTTGGGAATACTGTTCTCTCCTCTAAGAAAATGTCTTCAAAAGTGTGCTTTGTTCCCCAGCTCCTTACTCCTGTCCATGTGGAGGATGAATCTCATGGTTGTCCATCATGCTCTGAACACTTCCCCAAAGCACCCTTCTGTGAAACTGGGGTGAGCACTGGCTGTCTTCAAGCTGAGCTCCAGCCGAGACTCTCCAATGACACACCCTCTCACGTAAATTGCACCAAAGGATTCTACTCTTTCCCCACATAGACGTCAAGCTGTTTATTTCCTACTCTCTAACTTCTGACTGCAGCTTTTTGAAACATTACTAAATTTGTTATCTTTTTTTTTCATCCTATGAGTAGGTTATAATTAAGTAAAACTAAAATAATTGGAAATTAAAATAATATAGCTATAGATAGTCTTTGAAATTACAGGCCAAAATACACTGAAAGTATTTACATGTATCATTGTCAAAGACTATGGGATCTCCATAGTGACAGGGCTGGTGGCTTATATTTTTTTTTGCATTTATCAAAATATAAGATCTATAATGCTGTTGATTATGTAAATATATAGTTAAGAATGTACCCATGGCTGACATGGTTTACTACCAAGGTTGACAACCTGAGTTCAGTCCATGGAGTCCATATGATAAAAAGAGAAAACTGACTTCCATATTTGTCCTAACTGTCATGTCATGCTATGGCTCAAACTCGACCCCCAAAAGGCAATAGTGTAATGAGACACACAAACATTAAAACAACAGGATCAGATAAGAAGTCTAAGAAGGACATTATGGAGTCTTTACTACTGTTCTTTGCTATGATGTTTACTAACAGTATGATGCTATCTAAATAAGTTGATTCATATAAATATAGAGCTATTTATTTGAGACAAGGTCTTGCTATGCAGCTCAGACAGGCCTTCAACTTGTGATCTGGTTCCCTCGGCCTATACCCTGCCCAAATGCTGGGGTTACAGGGGCATTCATTATTCCTGGCTATAACTTCAATATTTTTATTATTATTAAAAAGATTTCCCTCCCCAAATTCTTCTCAGATCTTGCCCTTCTCCTTACCTACTGAACTCTACATCTTTTTGTCTCTTTCTTTAGAAACAAGGCAAGCACACACACACACACAAAAAAGCAAACAGACTATAATTAACAAAACAAAACAAAAAACCAAAGTGAAAGCCCAAGCCCAAGAATAACATACACTTGTTTACAACTCTAGAGGTGATAGGGCTTGGGAGAGTAGAGCTGATAGAGACACAGTAAAATCTCATGCAATAGCCAACTTTATTCAGAGCATCGGGCAATTTATACTCTGAGACTTAAGAGTCGTGTGAGTAAAGCATACAGTCACAAGGACAAGCTGCTGGCAAAAACATGTTTTTTACACAGAAGCATATAAACAAATCAAGAAGCCAGTTAAAATGAATCTTTTAAAACAGACTCACTCTTATGGCTATTCCAGGCAGGAACATGAAAACACACTCCAAGAACATGCCTGTGTTTTGAAGAAACTGAGGTTCCAAGACTCTTGTCTGGTTTTCGTGGAGTTTTCTCACAAGAACTCAGAATTCTCCTCATATGACTCTATTTTTGGCCTGTATTCCAATGCACACTGAACTATAAAAATACAAAATCAAAAACCTTAACAGACAAGCAAAAGACCAGTAAGACACACACAAAAAAAGCCCAAACAAAGTGCTATAGTACAAAAAGTCTACAAAAATACAATTGAGTTCATTTTGTGTTGGCCATCTACTGCTGTGCATGAAGCCTACTCTTAAGTGTTATTAATATGTGCAACGATGCTACATAGGAGAAAACTATGTTTTCCTTTGCAAGGACATTTCCACTGCCGATATGTTCTTGGTTAAGAGTGAGAGCTCATGTCCACTTCCCTGTCTCAGCAATGGGACCCCATCTGACTTAAAACTACTCAGGCCTTGTGTGTGCTGTAAACATCTGTGAGTTCATATGCCCATCAGTCCTGTTGTGTCCAGAAGACATAGTTTTGTTAGTGTTATCACCCTCTGTGGCTCTCACAATCCTCCATTTCTTCTGCATAGTTCAATGAAGACTTCGCCCTTAGCACTGACTATTCCAAAGCCTCTCACTCTCTGCTCATTGTCTAGTGTGGCTCTCCGTGTTAGCTCCCATCTACTGCAAGGGGAAGCTTCTCTGATGATGGCTGAATGACTCACTGATCTATGGGTCTGGGAGAATGTTTTCAGTGTTCATTCTATCACTATGCTCTTTTAACATAACAATGGTATTTGGTTTTTCTCTAAGCCAATGGCTTGTATAGTCTCAGATCCTTGGCCTTCAGAACAATGTCAGTTACGGGTTCCATCTCATGGAGTGGGCCTTAAATATAAACATGGAGTTGTTGGTTATGGGCATAACTTAAGTGCCCCTATTGTAACAGCATACCATGCAGGCAGGTCACTGTTGCAGATAGCAGGGTTTTGTAGCTGGTTTGGGGACAACCTTTCTCGTGTGGTAACGTGCAGAGTACTTTCCTATACCATGAACACTAGTCAGGAGGATTAAAGGCTCTAGTTAGGTACCAGATCATCTACTTCATGTTGGCTGAGATATATAAGTGTTGTCTTTAGCTATACAGCCATACGATTAGTTTGTGGAAGAAACCTGTAGCTTGTTAACCTGAGATGTTTGGGGGTTTTCAAGGGTCCCCTTCATGCAATGAATCAACTATATGTAATCCATTCCTGCCACTAGAGGTTTTACTTGGTGGCAAAATGTGTCTAGTTGGGGCATAACTTCCCCTGTTATTTGATGATTCCACTTAGATTCTCTGACATATGTATATATTTTAAGAAGATGGGATAGAAATACATTTTGACATGACGCCTCACATGGCCTGTAGTGCTAGTTGGCCTTCCACCCTTGCCCTCCCTTATCCTTCCTCCCCTCCACCTCAATATCTAATCCTCCTATTCCTGTATCTCCATAACTGTATATTTACCCATCCTTAAGACATCCTTCCCTCCCGTCTAGTTCCTTATACAATATCTAACTTCTGTGGTCATCTGGACTCCCTATGCCTATAAAGGCTTAAATGCCCTAGCAGCATTCCAAGTGCTCAGTCATTGTAATCAAATTTCTAGAGACTACCACAGTGAATAAATAATTCACACGCTTGTGAAAATTCTACAGGGCAACACCAACGTGGGAAAGATGCCACAATGAAATCTGTCTGCATGAGAACAGGAGGACACAGGCTGCTTCAGAATTTTCCGGAAAGGGCTCTCTGAAGTGATGTTTCAGAGCTTGATCCAGTATAACAGATCAGATGCTTTCTTGGGAACCATGCAGATATTTTTGTCATTGACTGGCAGTGTGTTGTAGAACTGCCTTCTAAGAATAATAATGAAATTCTATATGAGTATTTCTAGAAGCTAAAAGAGAATCTTTATGTGAATATTCCATGGGCTGTAAACTGAAATCTTTGTTGAATGTTTACTTTAGTCTCTGAAGGAAATCCAGTGAATTTACAAGTGCATGAACTTGCCAGTTTTTCTTTTTATTTCCTTGAAGCACTAGTGAGTTAGATGGCTTATCAATCATTTGTTGCCATAAAGAAATCTGTAACCACTCATGTCAAATGTTATTTGGAAAAAATTATAATTCCACTTTTAAAAAAATGTATTTACTTTTTGCTTTTAAAAAATGGGCTACTTTTGTTTTTAAAGACCAAGAAAGGTTGATATAAAATCTGGTACTGTAAAATTTACCAGACACAAACATACACATGTACATATGCATAGTCATGTATTTATAAGTATGTATACACATTTATTTATATAAGTATATACATATGTAAATATACATTTTATATATGACATCTAATACATATTTACATATGTATATATTTATACATATATATGTTTACTCTTTGTTCTTTACAGAAAAGCTAAAGGTTAGACTTATCATTTGCTGTTCACAATAACACAAATAACTCTGTGGTCATCCAAAACAGAGGGACACTATTTTGAACAATTTGATGAAATATCTACATCCCTCCAGGAAACAAAGGGGAGAGGCAGAGGAAAGGATAAAAACAGTCATGATAAGTCTGGTCCCTGCAGCAAAGCATCCTGTTTTTGTCACATGGCTGAAAAACAGTAGAGGAGAAAAAACAACCCGTGATCACTGCTCCC
The DNA here is from genome assembly GCF_964271855.1 of Acomys minous. Lineage (NCBI taxonomy): Eukaryota > Metazoa > Chordata > Mammalia > Rodentia > Muridae > Acomys > Acomys minous. Next base: position 66,352,229 of record NC_140490.1, read on the forward strand.
CACTTGATTGTTGCTTTACAGTTGACTAGTATGATTCTCTAAATAATCAAACCGAATTTGGGATTTTTTTAGTAACAACTCTGAAAACAATGGACTAATAAAGGTAAAGGTCACTGGAAATTTTCATGTTGAGAAAGGAACATGTGGTGTTCTCAGTTACACACAGAAACACGGCCACTATATTATGACCTCCCTACACTACCGTCAATTATTTTTAAAAAAAGGAGAGCCATTCTATAAAAAAATAAATATAATGCTTATAATACTGAAGATTTGTTTTTAAAACAAAACAAAAAGCTATTAATGGACTTTTTGTGGTATGCAGGATTGTTGTATGCCTTAATCATTCAGGGCTTCTGGGAAAATGTCTGCAGTGATTTCTGTCCTCTGAATTCACACCCACCTCTTATCTCTGGGTCTCCATGCGCATCCCTACAGCATTTATCAGCTAAGCATCTATGGGATGTCACTTCACACAAGCATGTGGGCAGCGATTAGAGAAGGACCTTTTCCTTCTCCACCCTCCCTTCCTTGTGAAGCCTCTGTGCTGAGGCAGAAGGAAGAACCGCCTCTCTAGTTTTTAGCATCTTTTCAAATAATCCTTGAGGCAAAAATTTTAAATTCTCCTATTTATAAGTATATTTTTAAATTAGCACAGTGCTATGCTGTAAAATAACCAAGCCACATTCCTTATGCCTTTGTTAGGAGTTGAAAAAATGTATGAAAATCATCAATCACTTGCTGGGATGTTTGTTTAATCTGTTGCCAAACATCTGTGTATCTGTGTATGTCAAAACGATGATATTCTTATATGAATTATTAAAAAAAAACATTAAGTTGGGTCCAGGTCCTTTGAAATATCTTCTGAGAGTTTGCTAGATAGTTAAGATTTTATCAATGAGAAAAATTATTTAAATTTCTAGTCATTAGAAAAAAATCACTGGTCACTCTAATTACAGCTTGTTTGCTAGCTTAGACATTTCTCAACATTTCTCCTTCTTTTACAGCCTGAAGCTTCTCAGCGAACTGAAAACATCCAAATACTCAGCATCCCAGTGGATCTCCTGGGAATGAGCAATAGGACTTGCTCCCTCCCCCGCTTTCCTGTTTTCAAGTTCCAGGGCCAGCTTTGTGGGTGTGAGAAAACACAGAAGCAGTGTGGAGCAAACCATTTCCTCAAGGGACTTTACAGCCCAGCTCTCTCCAAATGCTTTAGAAAAAATAAATATGCATTAAACACCAACTTTAAACAAGTTCAAAGATTTGAGGAGGCCGTGTCCTCCTCCTGATATTGCTGGAGATGTGAACAAACAACAATGAGGCAGTGGATTAAAGAAAGCCAGTGAGTGCTTGCATTCCCTGGAGTTTTCCAACAGTGGAACTTGGAAGTGTAAGAGCAGATCAGGTTTCTCAAGATGATTAACTCGGAACTGCACTTCAGGATATAGCACATGCTGTCTGCTCTATACCAAACAGAGGGGATTGGAGCAGAAACAGGCAGAATTAATAAGAGCTGCAATAAATCAAATTTAGGAATATTTATTGAACGACTCTGTGTCTCCAACATTGAACTATTAGGTGTATGATGAATAAAAATTATAAATGAGTAAGATTCCGTATTTAAATGATTTAGGGACATACATTATTGGCACAAAAAATAAATGATATGAAAAATATAAATAATATTTCAGAATTGAAATCTGCAAATGTTCACAGAAGACAAAAATAGACACAACCAGGCATATAAAAACATTAAAACGTGGGTTACTGAGTTACTTTATGTTTTCTTCACTTCTTTGAGACTGGATTTTACTGTGTAGTCTAGGGTAGACGTAAACTCAAGACTCTTCGTCTACAGCCTCAATACTAAGATTGAAAGTTTGTACCACCAACCCATTCCTTTTAATGAAAAAGGAACTGCTATGCAAAGTTGTTGTTAAAATATATTAAACTTAAATGTACAGATATTCGTTCTCCCCGCCTCCCGCAGATACCTAGCCTTGATCAAGCTCTCTAACCTCCTCGTAGCTAGGTGGTGCTTATACTGGAGACAGAGGACAAGGCACCAGATGATGAGGTGCAGCTCACTGTAGTCTGCCTTCTGAGCTGTCGCACAGGATGGCCCCTAACTCATAGAAAAGGTACAATATGACAGGGTATTTGTTTCTTTTCTCCTTGCTTTATGTCACCTGAAGTAGCTTCCAGACATGTCTCTTCATCAAGATGTCCACTATCTGAGTGACACTGCAGGATAGCAATTTCCTGATGGTGTGTGAACCAGACCCTGGTGAGTGCTGTATTGGACCTTGGCAATTTCTCTTATTTTGTTGTGAAGTATAGCAGTGAGTTTAAAGAGGTAATAATAGTTATGACACACAGAGCTAAAATATAATGTTTAACTGAAGCAAAGACTCAGGTTCAAAGAACTAAAACCTAAGAAACGAGATAGGAAATGGTAGATCTCTCATTGCATAGAAAAGCAGATTCCAAGGTTTTTGGTGAAGAAGTGATTAAGAACAAACAAGACATTAAGCAGTTTGCTGAAGGACACGTTGAAACAAGTCATTTATGGAAAAGTTTCTGCTGTAACAGACTGATGAAGAGTCTATAGAATGCAGACACTCAGCCATGTAAAAAGCAAGTAAGTGAAAAAAAAAAGTGACATGACAAGAAAAGCAAGACCAAACTAGATGAATAAGGCTTAGCAGAAGAATGGCAAAGGGGCAACTTAGTGAAAACACTTCTTAAAATGCTTGTATGTGTTTAGGAACAAACATTTGTTGAATAATCTTTCTTTTTTCCATTGTATTGTTTTGGCTTCTTTATAAAAACTGAACTGTCTATATGCTTGTGGGTTTATTTCTGGGTCTTTGATTCAATTCTGTTGATCTACCTGTCTGTTTTTATGCCAATACCATGCAGTTTTTTATTACTGTTGCTATGTAGTACAACTTGAAATCAGAGATGATGTTACCCCCAGAAGTCCTTTTATTGTACAGTATTGTTTTTGCTACCTTCTGTCTTTTATTTATTTATTTTTTCATATGAAATCAAGAATTTCTCTTTCAAGGTCTGTAAAGAAATGTACTGGAATTTTGATGAGATTTGCATACAATCTGTAGATTTCTTTTGATAAGGTGGCCATTTTTACAGTATGTTTATCCTACCAATCAATGATCATGGGAGATCTTTCTATCTTCTGGTATCCTCTTCAATTTCTTTCTTTAGATTCTTGAAGTGTTTGTCATACATGTCTTTGATTTGCTTGGTTAGAGTTACATCAAGATATTTTGTATTATTTGTGGCTTTTGTTGAAGGGTGTTGTTTCCCTAACTTCATTTTCAGCCCATTTATCATTTGCTTGTTTCTTGGGTCCATTTGCTTGAAAAAAATTTTTCCAACACTTTGCTAGGCGGTAATATCTATCGTTGTTGTTTCTAGTATACAATAGAATTATGGGTCCTGTTTTAACATCTACTCCACTAGTCTGTATCTTTTTATTGGGAAATTTAGTCCATTGATATTTATATGTATCAATGACCAATTGTTGATTGCTGTGATTTTTATATTGTTAGTGGTAGTGTGAGTGTGTGTGTGTTTCCCTTCTTTTGTTTTTGTTGGTTTAAATTTATGTATTTGTTATTTATTTGTTTGTTTTCATGGGTGTAGTCACCCACATGTGTTTGAGTTTTCCTTCTAGTATCCTTGGTAGGGCTGAGTTAGTGGAAAGATGTTGCTGAAATTTGGTTTGTCGTGGAATATCTTGTTGTTGTTGTTGTTTTTTTTTTTTTCACTTCATTTTGCTGGGTATAGTAATCTGGGCTGGCTTCTGTGGTCTCTTAGGGTCTGACATATATGTGACCAACCCCTTATGGCTTTTAAAGTCTCTGTTGAGAAGTCTGTTGTAACTTTAATAGGTCTTGCCACTTATCCTTTGTGGCTTTTAATATTCTTCCTTTTAACTGTACATTTATTCTTTTAGTTATTATGTGGTGGGAGGATTTTCCTTTCGGTTCAATCTATTTGATGTTTTGTAGATCTCTTCTACATTAATAGGCATCTCTTTCTTTCTTTCTTTTTTTTTTTTTGACTTTATGATTTGTAAGTATTTTTTTTCTTTTTTAATTATTTTATTCTTGTTACATCTCAATGGTTATTCCATCCCTTGTATCCTCCCATTCTTCCCTCCCTCTCATTTTCCCCTTACTCCCCTCCCCTATGACTGTGACTGAGGGGGACTTCCTCCCCCTTTATATGCTCATAGGGTATCAAGTCTCTTCTTGGTAGCCTGCTGTCCTTCCTCTGAGTGCCACCAGGTCTCCCCCTCCAGGGGACATGGTCAAAGGTGAGGCACCAGAGTATGTGAGAAAGTCATAACCCACTCTCCACTCAACTGTGGAGAATGTCCTGTCCATTGGCTAGATCTGGGTAGGGGTTTAAAGTTTACTGCCTGTATTGTCCTTGACTGGTGCCATAGTTTGAGCGGGACCCCTGGGCCCAAATCTGCCTATCATAATGTTCTTTAAATTAAAGAATTTTTTTTTAATAATTTTGTTGAAGATATTTTCTGGGCCTTTGAGCTGGGAATCTCCTTTGATTCCGATTCCTATTATTCTTAGGTTTGGTCTATCATGGTGTCCCAAATTTTGTGGATTTTTTTGTTTGTCTGTTTGTTTGTTAGACACTTTTCTGATTTAGAATTTTCTTTTCGGATTTATCAGTTTCTTCTATCTTATCTTCTAAGCCTGAGATTCTCTTTTATCTCTTGTAGTCTAGTGTTTATGCTTGTGTCTATAATTCTTTTTCTCTTTCCTAGAATTTCTATGTCCAGAATTGCCTCAATTTGTGGGGTGGTTATTGCTTCTATTTTCTATTTCAGGTGCTGAACAGTTATAATCATTTCCTTCACCTGTCTGTATTGTCCTGTTTTTTTTTTGTTGTTTTTGTTGTTGTTGTTGTTTTGTTTTTTGTTTTGTGTGTGTGGGAATTTATTCATTTCCTTCACCTGTTTGATAGTATTTTCCTGTATTTTTGAGAGATTTACTCGTCTACTGTTTAAAGACCTCTATCATCTTTATAAGATTAGATTTAAGGGCATTTTGCCCTGCTTCAGGTGTGATAGGATATCCAGGACTTGTGGTGGTAGGACAGCTGGGTTCTGGAGGTACTGTACTGCTCTGGGCTTTGTTGAGTGTGTTCTTAAGCTGTCCTTTAGTCATCTGGTTGTCTATGTTGTTGGCAGGCTTGGAGGTCTCTGGTAATCCCTGATGGCTGCCAATCTGAGATGCAGGCAGAGCTGGGATATGGGAACTGATTCATGGAGGTCATGGGGCAGGCTTCACCAGTGCACATAATACCCAACTGCAGCTGCCTATGGAACTGCAGGAAGATCTTAGATCCAGGAATCACTCACAGAAGTTGCAGGGCAGAACTTACCACTGCTGGCAGTCCCTGGTGGCTGCTGCCTCTGGATTGCAGGCAGCTCATCTCTAAGTACCAACCCTTCCAAATCAGTACCATCAACTGGGGAGAAAGCATCTACATGTAGGAGCCTGTGTGAGCATTTCACACTCAGAGACTCATAGATGCTAATCTGTGCATTAGTACTACAGTGAGATCACATCCATACATTATCATGTTCTCAATTCTGAATGAACATGACATAATTATGGGCATGACATTATCGCCATAAGATTTTATTTGTAGACTTAAAGTAGTCTTGCTCAGTGACAACAATCCACAGACCTTTAACCATGTCTAGATAGAGGATTATTATCCTCTGTAACCATCAACTTCAAGATCCCTCTTTTTCCTGTATATGAAACTGTTTCATGAGACTTGATAAGAGTTTACTTTAAGTCTGAATTTCAGTTTTGCTTGGGAAAAATGCACAATAAATAAAATGAGTGACTGTTGCTTGCAAACTTCTTGAACAGTGATTGTCCCTTGAAAACAAAACAAAATGCATGTGAATACATATCATACACACACAGAGAGAGAGAGAGAGAGAGAGAGAGAGAGAGAGAGAGAGAAGAAAGGAAATGAACTTTGCACTGGGGTCAAATTTAATATTTACTGTACAAGGTAGACAGTGTTCTTTGGAACTGTATGTTCCCAAGAAAGAACACATCCTTCAATGTTGCTTTTGTACTTCCCAGACAGAAGTCTTAAAAATCATCCTGGGTGCATTGCTTTTGAGTGTTTCACCCAATATCATGGAACTGCTGTTTCACAGAAAGCTGCAGTCATTCTGAGACTGAAGAAAACAGTAATGGTAACCAAGCTTGGGTGATTCTGAATGTCCTTGTTCCACCAATGAATCTAAGGCCCTAGGAAATGTGAACTGTTAGGATACTTTTAAATAAACAGAGCTGGGAAGCACAGACTTGGGCAAATTAGTAACATACAGATACTGGAGAATTAATTGGGAGGTACTATAACATTACTGAAAAGTATTTGTCTATGTAGTGTGTGTGTGTGCGCGCGCGCGCGCGCGCACGCGTCTAAGGGTGTGCATGTGTTTGCCTGAATGTTTGTGTCTGTGGCAGCATCTTGTGTGTGTGTGTGTGTGTGTGTGTGTGTGTGTGTGTGTGGGTTGCCCGCACATGCACATATGTGCATGTGGAAACCGGAAGACTTTGAATGTTTTCCCTCCTTCACTCTTTCCATCGAGTGACACAGTGTCTATCATTGGAACCGGAGCGTAGGGGATTATAAATGTCCTGCTAGATAGCTCGCTTCAGTTTCTCCTTCCAGCGCCTCCTGAGTGCTGGCAGGCAAGAATGCCATCGCGCTCACCTGGGACATAGGCTAGTCTGTGAATCCTATTCCTTTCCTCATATTTGTGCAGACAACATTTGTGTACTGATTCATCTCTCCTGCTCCATTAGAGAAGTTTTGTTTTTGTTTTTTAAAGATTTATTGTTTTCCCAGATCTAGCCAATGGACAGAACACTCTCCACAGTACAGTGGAGAGTGGGATATTACTTTCTCACATACTCTGGTGCCTCATATTTGACCATGTCCCCTGGAGGGGGAGACCTGGTGGCACTCAGAGGAAGGACAGCAGGTTACCAAGAAGAGACTTGATACCCTATGATCATATACAGGGAGAGGTAATCCCCCTCAGGAACAGTCATAGGGGAGGGGAATAAGGGGAAAATGGGAGGGAGGGAAGAATGGGAGGATACAAGGGATGGGATAACCATTGAGATGTAACAAGAATAAATTAATAAAGGAGAAAAAAATAAAAAAAAGATTTATTGTTTTGTTTGTATGGATGTGAGTGTGTATACGCATATATGCATGTGGAGGCCTGAAGTTGACTTTGAATGTCTGCCCCCACCTGTTTCCATTATGACACAGAGTTTCTCACTGTTCCTAACCACTGAGCCATCTCTCCAGCTTCTACAGTAAAAACTTTAATATCTTAAACGGACTGTTCTGACAGTGGGGTAACTTACTCTCCGCAGTCTGGCCTTAGTTGGGCTAAGCTCTCAGTATTTGTAAGAGTATTAGAACTGGTCAGTGGTGGTATTTAAAATGACCCTGTGAAGTATTGTAATAGCCAGAGGTAGTAAGTATGTGCAGCAAAAGGGCCTGGAAAGTTCATTGCCCAAATGCAGCCATGACTACATGAGACATAGAAAGACAAAGTCAGCCAAAATCTTAACATGAAAGAGGGGAGGGTTCAAGAAGCCCCACCATCAGCTGAGGAGCTATTGGAAAATGATGGCCATGGGGAGAGTGAGAGCCAGTTTTCTCCAGGGATGCATTCATGGTAGGCTCCCTTAGCTCCAGTGGATGGTCCTATGCCCATGCATCAAGGCAGCAAGAGTGGACTCTGTGTTGACAAACAAAGCACATTCATTTAGGAAGGGAAACTAGTTGGGGAATAAGGGAGGAATTAGAGGGAAGTGACTGGGGAGCACGTTTGATAAAAATATATTCATCTATGAAACCCTCAAGCAAAAAAAATTTTTTTATAAAAAATTATCTTCTAATTAGGAAGAAGAATGTCCCACAAGTTCACGTGACATCTTAAGTTCTGCTTATATGTTTTGTTCACATGTTTCTATAGGGTAGGCAAAAACACCTGGTCATATGTGGCCTTGCTTGCCAAAGAATCCTCAAAGATTAAAGGATAAAATAGGAGTAGTAGTTATTTGTTGAAATCACTGCTTTAAGAGGAAAAAGCCATGTCTTCAACTGGCCTCTGGAATCTGGGTTAATTAGTTACATGTATATAGGAGATGCTTAGGAGACTTATAGTACAAGATTTCTTCAGGTTAGAAATGGGTCTTACTAGTGGGATAGAGGTGAGGACATCCCAAGGTGAGAGAAATATAGTAGATAGGGAAATAGATGGATCCAGAGGGTCCTAGAAACTTACAAGAAGAACATTATGGTGGGCGGATCTGGGCCCAGGGGTTCTGCTCAAGATATGGCAACAACCAAGGACAATACGTGCAGTCATCATCAAACCCCTACCCAGATCTAGCCAATGGACAGGGCATTCTCCACAGTTAAGTGGAGAGTGGACACTGACTTTCACATGAACACCTGTGCCCCATATTTGACCATGTGCCCTTGATAGGGAGGCCCGATGGCACTCGGAGGAAGGATAGCAGACTACCAAGAAGAAACTTGACCCTCTAGCATCATATTCAAGGGGAGGAGGTCCCCATCAGTCACAGTCATAGGGAAGGGGAATGGGGTGAAAGCGGGAGGGAGGGAGGAATGGGAGGATTCACAGGATGGGATAGCAATTGAGATGTAATATGAATGATCTTATTTTTCAATAAAATAAATTAAAAAAAGAAAAAAAAGAGAAATGGGTCTTACTGGTAAGAAGGGTACTAGAGAACAGAGTAAATCAGTTTGATAATGATGCTTAAAATGCTACCAAGTCTATTGAAGGATGCGAAATGGACACTGCCTATTCATAGGCAACTAGGATTTTTTCAGCAGATATTAACTGCCTTTGCAAGTTCTGGGCAACAAAATTGATGTTTCTTTTAGTTTGTCTGCTTATTTGTGAAAAAGTCTCACTACATAGCCCAGACTACCTGTGAGTTCTTAATATTCTTTTTTTTAACATTTATTTTTTTTTATTAATTTATTCTTGTTACATCTCAATGGTTATCCCATCCCTTGTATCCTCCCATTCTTCCCTCCCTCCCATTTTCCCCTTATTCCCCTCCCCTATGACTGTTCCTGAGGGGGACTTCCTCCCCCTCCCCCCGTATATGCTCATAGGGTATCAAGTCTCTTCTTGGTAACCTGCTGTCCTTCCTCTGAGTGCCACCAGGTCTCCCCCTCCAGGGCTGGAGAGATGGCTCAGCCGTTAAAGGCTAGGCTCACAACCATAAATATAAGAGTTCTTAATATTCTTGTCTCAGTCTCCCAAGTGCTAAAAGTAGAGATGTATATCACCATAACCAGCACAATACCATATTTTAAATATTGTTAAGACAATAGAAGAATGGTAAAGTCATGAGCCAAAATAGTAATGAAAAAAGAAAAAAAAAAGGCCTTGGCAAGGGAAAGCCATCAGAGAAAAATTAGAATACGAGACTTCAGCAATCATTTAGCCCTACCTGTATTCTTTACTGGACTGGAAATAATTGAGCTTCTGGATAGCAAGAAATAGAACAGTTAACAGACCATCTTAAAGATTAGAATCATATTGGAAGAACCCTGTCGTTTGGTGTGGCAGTCCTCCTACTCCAGATAGCCGTTCTGAGCTAGGCCTTAGTTGTAGGACTCCCTCTCCCCAACAGGGCCCCTGGATATCTGCCTGACTCCATCTGGAGAATGTCTTCAGACATAGATGACTCTAACCACATTTGATACATGGCCCTTGACACAGCTCCCTGCTAGCTCTCCCCTCTCTGTGCCAATAGCACAATGAGGTGCTGTGTTCCTGTTCATATGATAGGAGCATTCTGCCAAATGCAAAACAAGCATCCCTAAAGTGCCTTGTTCCAACCAATTATGTACACCTATCCTGAAAACCACCCACCCACTCCCAAAGGACTATATAGCCTTTGTTCTCCCAGAGTAAAGTTGTACTAGCTCCTGAAGTGGGGTCCAGAGTGTTTTATCTCCATCCTGAGTAAAGTTGTACTAGCTCCTGAAGTGGGGTCCAGAGTGTTTTATCTCCATCCTGCTCAAAGCATTCCAAGCTTTGCCCCACACCTTCTGTCCCTCCTGCCTTGGTGAGCTGGTAGCTTGCAGCCCTCCCCCAATAGAAGAAGAGAACCATATAATCACTGTCTTAGTTAGGCTTACTTGTACTGTGATGAAACACTATGGGCAAAAGCAACCTGGGGAGGTAAAAGCTTGTTTGTTTCATTTCCATGTCATTGTTGATCATCACAGAAAACCAGAGCAGGCTGCCACAGTCTCTGTGAGTTCATATCTGTGTCAGTCCTGCTGTGTCTAAAAGTTTCCTCAGTGTTGCTCATCCTCATGGCTCTTAAGATCTTTCTACGTCCTCTTCCACAGAGTTCCTTGAGCACCAACGGAAGGGATTTAGGAGTAAGTGATCCAAAATCTCTCACAATCTGCACACTGTCTGGTTTTGGGTCTCTCTAGTTCTGCGTGAGGGGGCAGCTTCTTTGATGATGGCTGAGCAAAACAATGATGCTTAAGTATAGCAGAATGAAAATTTTTAATCAATAAATATTTGCAGCCATTGAAAACATTCTTATAAAGATAATACAAAGGAAAAGAGTGGAAATTAGTCATTGTTATTAGGAATTAACATTGGTCTGTGATAATTCTAATAATGATCCCAGGAACTCAAGAAAACAAACACAGTGATGGTTGATAGTGACATGGTGATCAGAAAAAGTTAAAAAAAAATTTTAAGGTGGAGCATGAAACCAGCATTGAGCGACTAAGGGTACTTCCCATACTGATTGGTGGGTTTGCTTTCCTCTTTGAGTTCTCCTTGGGTCTGTATCTTCCTGTACATACTCAGCTCAGTGCTGTTTCAAAACATCTTCTTCAACTTGATTTAAAGTTATTTGCACAAGGCACTCCTGAAGACCTCTGGCCACAAGAATATGGATTTGTCTTTTTTTTTCTTCTTTTAATTATGCACATGTAACTGATATAAATGATGCAAACAGCCCACATGGTATTTATGGATCTGATTGTTTTTGTCAGCCAGTAGCTAAATCTTCATAATGTAATATATTCATGGTTGTCAGTAGACCGAGGTTAGATTTACTCCAAGGAATACGAGACAGAAAAGCAAAACAACTTCTTCTAAGATCAGTCCTTTTCAATGATCAGCATGCTAAACAGCGGAGACAGAGCTTTTTAGCTGAGTAGCCTGCTGCACACCTGAAATCCTAATACTTGGATGCAGCAGGATTAAAAATTCAAGGCCACCCAAGGCTACATAGAGATATTTTTCACTATTAAAGATAAAAGATACTACAGATGCAGTGGCACAAGCCTGTATAATCCTAGCATTAGCAGGGCAGGGGCAGGCTGATTTCTGTGAGTTCGAAACCAGCCTGGTCTACAGAACAAGCTCCATGACAACCAAAGCTATTCAGAGAAACCCTCTCTCAAAAAACAAAAACAAACAAACAAACAAACAAATAAACACTTGTAATTCATTCACTATATATGTAAAGGCTTTTGTTTCCTACTCTAATATTGGGACACTGTTCTTTTTTTATAGTTTGCAACATTTGATGAAATCTGGATTGCTACACATGCTAGTCTAAAGATGACTGTATTTTCTTAAAGTTTACTCAGCGTAGCACTGTATGCTTCACTGAAAGTGTAAGAAGTGTAAAAAGTCTTCTCTTCACGAAGTAGGAATTTCATAGACATGGGTCTCAGCAGTCATACACCTTGTTGTGCCTTCTGGTTGGGAGAGTTTAATGTGATTTACAGAAGACTGTTACTCACAATAGAATGCTGGAAATGAAGAACGCACTGATGCAAGGTGAAATAAGTCAAAACTAACCCTGCCGGTACACTTCAATTCCTCTTCATGCGATGGTGAGAGACACTTCTTCTTCATATATGGAACTAAAGAACTCCTTCACCCATAGAGATGCGAGAGACTCCCCTGGTGATTAATGCTAACTCGAACTACATGCTTGATGAAGGCAAAATCTTTTACATAAGTTTTTTTTTCCCTCTTTTGAGACAGGGTTTCTCTATGTAGTCCTGGCTGTCCTGGACTCACTTTGTAGAACAGGCTGGTCTCAAACTCACAGAGAACCACCTACCTCTGCCTCCCTGAATTCTTGGATTAGAGTTGTGTGCAAATTCACCCAGCTTATTTAAGATTTTTTTTTTGCGATTTTAACAAAAATGCATTTATTTATTTACTTTACATCCCCATCAAACCCCCCTTTCTCCTCCCCTCCCACTTCCACCCTCCCTTCCTCTTCTGCCATCTTCCATCCCCTATTCATAAGAAAAAAAGGGGGTCCCCTACCCACCCACCCCAGCTCATCAAGTCACATCAGGACTGAGTGTGTTCTCTTGCCCTGTGGCCTGGCAAGGCAGTCCTGCCAGGGGGAAGTGATCAAAAAGCAGGCAACAGAGACCATGTCAGATTTTTTTTTTTAAAGCTTCATTCAAACTTAAAACATGCTTCCTTTGAAAAAGAAAATGAATGTTTCTTTTTTGAAAATGACATCATTCAAGATGTGTTTTTAATCAATTATCATTTCACATAATCCAGGAGGGCAGTGTGCATGAGAAAACCATGGTGACTAACTAGGCATTGACCTTGCATCATGGCACCAGTCCAGACAGAGCTTATTAGGTTTAGCCAGCAGCAAATATAAAACCCAGGGCACCATAAATCACCAAAGTAGGATTAGTCTAAATATGAATCAGAAACATGGGGGAAGCAGAGCCATTCCTAGCTCATTAAAAAAATAAATAAGGGATGACTAAGGAAAAAATAATAGCTTTTTCTGCGGATAATCTTTCCCAGTTTAGCCAGAATTTTCAAGTAAAGAAAATTGCTCTTATATTTAAATAAGAGGGTGTTCCTTAACAACTAGAAACTAGAACAGTTACGATTGTTTCTGACTATAATCAGGAGTATTGAGAGCATTTACCGAGCTCTTCTTTTAGCGTTATATCATTATATATTATATATTTATAAAATATATACCTTAAATACTATACTATGAGACAGAGTTTTGGCAACCTACATGAGCTCATCTTGCTTGGTTTTATGCATGTGATCATTGCTGAAATTTTATTTACTAATATTTTGTTCTTAATTGTGTGTGAGAGAGGAGTGTGAGTGGAGGGAGGGAGAAGGAGAGAGAGAATGAGAGAGCAAGGATGCCAAGACTGTGTTAGCACCATAGAGATCACCAGAGTCAGATGGAGCTAACAATGCTTGTGAATGACCTCTTCTGGAAGATGAGAACAGAACTTGGGTCCTCTGCAAGACCAATAAGTGGCTTTAACCAGTAAGCTCTTATAACCTTTGAACCACATCTTTCCAGTGTCTTTTAAGTCCTTTAACCTAGGCTAGCTCAGAACTCACTATGCAGCCAAAGCTATTTTAGACTTGTTAACGATTCTCCTGCTGCAATCTTCTATACGAAAGGATTGCAGGTGTGAACTATCATGTCCAGCTTAAGAAATATTTTTATATATATTTTATTAATTTATTCATATTACATCTCAATGGTTATCCCATCCCTTGTATCCTCCCATTCCTCCCTCCCTCCCATTTCCCCCTTACTCCCCTTCCCCTATGAATGTGACTGAGGGGGACCTCCTCCCCTGTATATTCTCATAGGGTATCAAGTCTCTTCTTGGTAACCTGCTGTCCTTCCTCTGAGAAATTTTTTGATCTTGCAAAAACTACAGTGACCCATGGTTTCTTATTTACCCCCTGCTCCACCAAATAAATGAACAGACCATACTCAGTAACATTAGAAAGCTGGTTGGAAAAGCTTTCAGCCATATACTATTTATTTCTCATACACAGGTATGATGAACTTTGCTAGAAAATTTGAAGAGCCTTTTTCAATAATACTTTCATATCCTTTTTTTTTTTTTTGGAATATTTTGAAGGAGTATTACAGGGATTCCCTGCATTTGGAGTTGTCAAGTCCATGACACTTTCAGGAATCTGTTATTCTAGGTTACAAACTCAATGTTTGGGTTTTCGTTATTTTGTGCTTTTCAAACACAACGATTTGTTGATACAGCCATCAGGAAGATTAAAAAAACAGCCACATTAAAATGATTTCAATCGATACAATTAGTATGGGCAATATTATTGTCAACCTGATTGGATTTAGCACGGCCCTCAGTCATTTCTTTGGGTACACCTACGAGGCTGTTTCCAGAGAAATTCAGTAAAGTAGGGGTGATGACCCCTCCCCTGCAGTGTAGCCCCACGGCATGGACTAGGCGCTGGGCTGAATAATAGGGTAAACAGAAATCTGGTCTAAACACAAGCATTTCTCTCTCTCTTCTCCTCCCCGCTTTGTCCTCTACTTCCCCTCTCTCCTTTCCTCTCCACAGTCTCATCTCTCCCTCCCTGCTTTGGGAATACAGGGCCAATGTACCTTAGCTGCCTCAAGCGCATGCCACTCAGCCTTCCCCTGCTGTAGTGGATTGTGTCAAACAATACATCAAAACACAGCCTCAAAACACAACCTTTTCTCTTTAAGTTAATTTTGTCGGATTCTTTTCAAAATAGTGAAACTAGTCACTAATACACATTTCTACTTTTACTCTTCAGAGAAGTTTTGGTAGACTGAGGGTACGGGCACCCAGCTGAGTGAACACCAAGCTGTCAGGAATGAGGAATTAGAGTTGAACGTCTTCACTGTAATTTCTCCATGGATACACGGTCTGCTGTTGACATATATGTTTATTTTTTATATCCTCAGCACATAAATTTATGTTTAAATTATTACTCTTTATAATCCAGACCAGAGACCTCTTTACACCCTCGAAGTTGTTCAGAATTCACTGTGAGGATGAATCTTGCCTCGAGGCACTGACATAAAACTATATTGCACACAGGGTTACAGTCCTGGCATGCTGAAACAAAATTTCTCCAACCTGTGTGAAAGAGTTGTATTAATTTAGTAAATTAAAAGATCATATCAACAGATGTTAAGAGAAAGGGAAAAAAATCTAATTTTATGATTGAAGAAAGTACAAAATTATATGGAGTAGGTGAACTTTTTATGTCACTCAATTTTGTTAGAGTATGGAAAGCCAATTAGATAAAATTAAATTTCAGGCCTGATTGCTTTTTGAAATATTCATTTAAACATTGCATCCATGTTTGTTATATTAAACAGAAAGCATCAAAGAACATTTGTTGCAGCCAGGAATGGAATTAAATCTATCCTGTCAATAGCCTAGCTGGTACTTTTGATGAAGTATTATGACACTTCTATATTATGTGGTACCATAAAACACTAAACATACACAGAACACAGGACTATAAGTTTAAAAAGCGCATGCTGGAAGCAGGAATGTTTCGGCATTTATAGCCGGCTAGCAAGGGGAGATAATGAGGAGCTGGAAGCCCTGGCAACAGTAACTATGAAATATGCAGCCAGAGCTCCCCATCAAAATGAATCATACGTCACACAGCATTGGGAGATAACTCAAGCCTGCAAAGCAATCTGCTCTTCATTTCAAGTGACAGGCTGATGAGTGCACCTGTCATCCAGGTGGAGTCCAAGTGGGAAACGATGACCAACTTAGAGCAGCTCAGGACACAAAACCCACCCAGGAGGGGAACGGCAGGGTTCACATCTCCATGTCTCTTAGTTCCTCATGTGGAAAGAATCTCAGTAAATATGTTAATATAAGACTTTAAACTTCTCTCTTTCCTCACCTTTCTCTCTTGTGGGTTTGTGGGGGGATGTGCAAGTGTGTTTCCATATGACAACTTCCTGGAGTCGAGTCTTGCCTTCAACCTCGTTTCTGCTGCTGTACTCTAAGCTAGCTGGGCAGTGACCTTTTAAATTATCCAGTTTCTGCCTCCCACCTTGTCATACAAGTGCTGGGATGATAGATGCATGCTTTCACATCTGTCTTTCTATGTAGGCCACAGAGATTGAAGGCCAGGCACCAGGTTTCTGTGGCTTCTACCCATTGAGCCATCTCTCCAACCCTTGTCACATTTATTTAAGCAATGCAGATAGGTGTGTATAATATCCAGGTAACGGTACTCAAACTGTTGATGGAGATAAAGTGAGACCGGTCCTGTATATGATGGGATACTGTTGTCAACCTTACATTCCGAATAACTTCCGTATGTGTCACGCAAATCAAATCGCACAGCAAGATGGGTAAGGAAGTGAGTGTTCTCTGCCAACCATTGCCTGGAATCAGAGTGGTTTTTACAACCTGGGCTTTTGATTTTAGAAATACATGCATGATACTGTTTGGAATTTTGATCTCGATATTTATGAAACATTGAAAGACTGTGGAAGAGAGGAGACAGAAAAAGTCTTTGTCCTCTGACAAAGCCATGGGGACTCTCTGGTATTTCCCATGGCCAGCAGCCATTCAGCTCTTTGCCACATGATGTGAGGTGAGACTATGCCAAGGTAAAGAGGCTTCAAGGAGTTTGGCAAAGTGGACTGTGCTCTATCTAAATCCATGTGTTTCTTCACATTTTTCTGTGAAGAGGCCCCTGTTCACTTGAAAACCTCAGTTCTTCAAGAAACAGGATTTTCATGATGTGGGTTCCAATTTGTCTCATGTCCTTCCTGAACGTGATGCAGGTTTGAAAGTCATGATGACCTTTAGAAACAAGGAGAAGGTAGAATCTGTCCTCAACACTGGCACGCTGAGGGATTCTGTCAGTATATCATTCTCTGCTCCATCTGTGTAAGGCTTTGATTTCCTTATATTTAAAATGTGGTTCATGCTGGGTACCTTATTATATGGCTCTAAGAATTAGATGGAGATTATATTTTAAATAAGTACCAGTAAACAACAGAATATTAAGTGGATATTATTTTTTTTATAAAATTACTTACGGAAGAAATAAATATTTCTCATTATCTATCTATGATCTAATATTTATACCAGTCAAATATACTTTAGAGTGTTACCATCAGACAGGGAGCACTGAGTTTAAAAACAACTTATCCTGGTTGAAGTCCAAGTGATAACGTTCTTGGACCACAGTTGGCATCAGTACTTTCTGTGATCCAGTCTGCTCCTGTACACAATAATGTGCCCAGCTTCCTAGAACTAGCTGTGACTTCTCACTTCACAAAGCGACCTATTATTGTAACTAAGTCCAATGAGGGGTATGTGGAAAGTTGTCAAAATGTACCACTCAGACTTCTTTGAAATTCTGTTCTGGAATAAGATAAAACAAAACAAAGAGAGACAAACATGAAGAAAAGAAACCGTAAATCAAGAAGAAATAGGATTCTCCTGGCATTTGGTTGATACTAATTGTAATTCTAGGTGATAAAACATAGCAATGGTTGTATATAAAAACTAAAAAATATAAGAGTGGAGTTGTGACATTTCCCTATGGTTAAAAATAGGTTGAGTCATCCAAATAGTTGAATTTTTGTTGGGGCGAATTATGAACAATATAAAGTCAATTCTTTTAAAGTATACATCATGGTGACATTTAATAAATTCTGTTGTATCGTTACTACATCAGTGTAGTTTCTGACCAGGTTGGCCATCCCTAAAAAACCATATACACACTGTGGAGTCAGTTCTCCTCTTCCTTTTCCTGCTACCATGGCAATGACAGTCTCTCTTTTGTCTCTGTAGAGTCCCTGATTCTGAATGTGTTTGTAAGTGACATCATTTCTGAAGTCAGTGTGTCTTTTTGGTGCCACGACTAAGTATGATATTCTGAGGTGTATCCTGTTATAGCAAGTATTAGTACATCATTCTTTATCATGGCACAATAATGTTTTATACCTGTATTATGACTTCTTTACTAATCTGTTAAGCAGTTAATAAAATGAATCCTTACCCATATATAATGAGTCTGCTTTGGTGCTCCCAGCTTGGACGTTAATAAGTCACTTTGATTACAGTCTGTTTTCTCTGCTTCATTGTCTTTACTATACAAGATAAAAAGCATGATGTAGATTTTTGTTTGTTTCTTTTGTGTCTGAAAATACTCAGGGATGCTTTAACAACTTGCTCTCTAAAAACTCCTAGATAGAGTGTTGGGAAGCTTCTGAGAACATCAGCATTGTATATTCCCTCAGAGCATCAAAGTGTAGGCTTGAAACAACCCCAAAGACTGTGAACACAGGCTTTGGTCTAACTATGAGAGCCTGTATACCTCATGAAATAGAAGGAAGGGAGGTAGATAGAGGTCACTCAGAAGAAACTATATTCCCAATGAAAGAGAAGAGAAATAATTGATTTATACTTAGTATATGTAAATACTTTATTTGATATTGGCAACAGTTATTACCAAAATATGAGTTTAGAATATATTTTATATATTTCCAGCATTTTAAAGACTTTAAAATTTTATTTATTTATTGTATGTGTGCATGTGTGTGTGTGTGTGTGTGTGTGTGTGCAGTTGAATGCCATAGCAGACATGCAGATGTCAGAATAACTGGAAGTATCTATCCTTTCCTTCCACCAATTAGAATTCAATTATTAAACTCAGGTTGTCAGGCTTTGAAGTAAGTTTGTTTGCCCACTTAGCCATCTCACAGGTCCCATTTTGAGGACTATATGAACACATTTCTGGTGCAGAACATGCTGGTCCTCTGTATCTTTAAAATAACATGGGAAAAGGCACTGAGAGTGATGGGCCAGGAGTTTAAAATTTTGCTCACCTTTAGTAACTCACTTTCCACTTTCTTTTTTTATTTGATCTACAGTTTACACCCCTATCCTCATCTTCCTGAAAACCAAAGAGACAATGAGTTCGAATTAGTATTTGAGACTCAGGATTATCTGAAATCTAGGTTTTTGAGTAAGCTCTTGTGGAGGTACCTCATCTTGCTTCTAGTGTTAAGATTAAATGCTCAACTATAATTACCTTGATTTTTACTCAGGTATCATTTCAAAGCATTATAAAAGAGATGAATCTTTGCTAAAAATGACTCACAGCCTAATGTGAATGCTGACTTAATTTGCACTATAATTACTCATCTCCACAAAGTCAAGTAATCTCTAATACTTTCATGTGTTTATTTCTTCTTTGTCAATTTTGTAATTATCCCAGCTATCTTCTTTGAGATTCTTCACATGTATTCAAAATGATTTTTATCCCATTTAAAAATTTTCAAGATTAAAAAATCATGTGGTTCTAAATGATGGAAAACTTTCATGTATTTCCAGGTCTATTATAAAACAAGAACCATGGAAAAGATTTAGATATGACAGAGTTGCTTTGCAATAGCCAGGCTTAACTTAGGCTTGTTTATGTACTTATAAAATGCCTGAATTTTTACACAGAAGAACTATGGAAGCTTATGGGAATAAATATAAAGACCCAAATAAAAGAGAATAAAATAAGATAAATGAGGGAAATGTAAAAGCCAGGATATAGTAAAGTCCTCGGTGTTTAGGTGTTTAGAAAGATGTGCACATGTAAGGAGCGTGCCGTACTTACTATAAATGTGTGCACATGTAACAAGTGTGCTGTACTTACTATGAATGTGTGCCAAGTATTTATTTGTCTGATTAAACTAAAATAAGATGGACAATGACGCACAAGCATGTAAGTGTTCCTCCAAATTAGAAATGATAATAAAATAGAAAGCTAAGTCTCAAGAAAACAAAACAAAACAAAACAAAACAAAGAAAGACAGAAAGAAGAACCAAAACTAAAACCTGAAGAGTTTCTCTGGATTCTCACAGAAATGTTTGGCGGCTTTAATAGAAACATCACTTTAGGTGGTATAATGGAATTTACTGCACAGTTTTTACAGTGATTCTCAATATAGATAGATGTCATGAAGTTGTACAAGTCAGCTGAAACCAATTGAAATGATGCCAAAATTTTGGTCCAGTGCTTGGGTTTGACCCACAGATAATGTGTATGTGTGTGTGTGTGTGTGTGTGTGTGTGTGTGTGTGTGTGTGTGTACACACACACACACACACACACACACACACACACACACACACACATATATATATATATATATATATATATATATATATATATATAATTTACTGTGGAATAGTAATTTATACAATGTAATATTTAACAAAATACACATATATAATAAAAATATAAATATAATGAGTTTTAGCCTGTATGTCAAGCTGGCACACATAAACAACTCCCAACAGACTTCTTTTTGATATATTAAATAGCAGAAACTTAAAGCAGTTTTGTCTGCCTGAATGAACCTGGAACGCAGCTACTCGGCATTGCTGATTAAAAGCTGAATCACATCTCTCAACACTCAATTACAAAAATAGTCTCCATCTCCCTTCCCAATCTGAGACACAGTAGGACTTAATTTTCAGATCAAGTCTTAAGACAGGGTATTGAGAAGAGATATTATGTCAGACAAAGGAACAGCTGGCTACGCTCACTCTGCAGTCCATTGGACTAATACATGACAGCTTCACTATGCTGATGAGGGTGGGATGCTTTGCACATTGAAGGAGATAAATCCAAAGTCATTGGGATTATTGGTGTTAACGCATACAATAGACTATGTGAAGGGCACTGGTGCAATGAGATGGCAAGATGCTTATTTCCGTAAAGATGTGCCTGATGCATATTGGAAATCAGAGCAGCAATTTAGTAACTATGAAAATGGATTGAACTGCATACTGTTAGTGTAGTTAGTGTAGTTTTAATTTGTTTGGCTTCTCACCAAATCAAAAAACAGCATGCTTTATCACTTGTGGGCCAAGCAAATCAACAGTTTGGTTCAATGCAGTTTAGAAGAGTCTGTAAAATGTTCCATTGTTTAAAAATGTGTGTGTTTGGAGGTTAAGTGGAGGCTTCTTCTCCACGAGGTTCCTCTGTTTCCAAGGCAGAAATGCTGGGAGAGTCCTGGCTGGGGAAAGCCTGGCACCTATTCTCAAGGGAAGGGACTTCTTGGCTTCACTCTTTTCATGACCACATGGAAGCTCTGCTCCATTCTCTCCCCCTTTTTTTTCTCCCCCAGTCCCCATGACACTCATCCCCCCAGTACTAGTATGGAAGTTGTTTAAACAAAACACGATTTTGTTTGGCTCATCAGAATGAACACACTCAGGCTTGTTTCTAATTGAATGCAGATGTTTCGTTAGCCAAGAAAAGCCTCAGACTCGTGTGCAAAATTCTACTGCCCTGATGGAGAGAACTGTGTCTCAAATTAGCAACTTTTCCAAGCCAGTTCTGGCTAGCAGCCATATTTTTCCTTCCCCCCTCTTTCCCATCCTCCCCAGGCTTTTTTAACTTTCAAGGGGAGAAGAGACAGATGGTTTTTAAAATCTATAAAGGGAAGGCCACCTTTTCCCCAAGAATTCAAAGGAAACTAAAATAACGAAGGTAATTAGAATGGCAAGGCTATTCTTTCCTTCCCATTGTTGTCCGTCCTTCAAGGCACTTTAGAAAGATTTCTACTAGGCTGACTTCTGCATGGCACAGCCACAGTCCTGTCTGCAGGACTGACGTCACCTCCAGGGTTTCCCTCCTGCCTGTCTGATGACTGAATTGAGCCAGTCTCAGGGTGATAGAAAGGGGTCATGCCACATGTTCTTTTGATTCCTTCAATGACTTTCCATGAAAAATTTAAAGAAGCCAAGACCCATAGAAGTGTATTTGCTCATGGTTGAGGGTGAGTAGATACAGACCTACAGACAGACAGACAGACACACACACACACACACACACACACACACACACACAAACACACACAGAGAGACAGACAGACAGACAGAGACAGAGAGAGAGAGACTGTGAAGCTTGCAGTGCAGAAACATATGAACCCACATATAAACTCTTTGATTATGAAGTCCTCATCATTACTTTGTTCTGGAAGCCCAATGACGGGGTTGAAGGAAGTATTCAGGCTGAATGACTCACAACTTTGTAATGAGATGTATATGTCTTGTTTTGTTCATTTCCTGTAGGAGAACGTGTTTAGAGAAATTAAGTAACATTCATTTGGGGGTGATAACTGAGCTTTTTTCTTTAAAAAATTTCATACAATATATTTGTGACTTATTCTTTCCTCTCTCACAGATTCTCCCTCAAACCCACGGAACTTTACGTTTTATCTCTTCTCCCTCCCTCTTCCTCTCACTTCCAGTTAATCAAGACAAACAAACAAACCCAATAAGAAAAACAAACAAACAAAATAAAAACTAAATGAAAGGGCACACATACACAAACACACAAACAAGAAACCATGGAGTCCATTTTGTGCTGCCCACCTGCTCCTGGGCATTTGTCCTACTCTAGAGTATGATGAAGAAACCAATCCAAGTTTCATTTCTCCATTGGAGAAAATTACTTTTCTTTTCCCCCACAGGTACTAATTCAAAAATCGGCTCCTTGGTTGAGGTAGGCTTTGTGTCCACTTCTCAGTACTAGAATTTTGTTGGGTTTGAACCTGTGCTAATCTTGTCCCTATGCGGACAGGTTAAAGTCTTTAACCTATGACTATATTGAATGTGAAAACTAAGTGATCCCTTGAATTTATGCAGCCATTTATTTACAGTAAATTTACTTGTAAGCCAGGTGAGGTGGTGCATGCCTTTAATCCCAGCACTTGGGAGGCAGAGGCAGGTGAATCGCTGTAAGTTTAAGGCCAGCCTGGTCTACAAAGTGAGTCCAGGACAGCCAAAGCTACACTGAGAAACCCTGTTTTGAAAAACCAAAAACAAACAAACAAGCAAAAAGCTTACTTGTTTGTTAAGAGGGTGTTGTACTAATTTTGTTGATCAACATACTTTATGCCCTGGAGTATATTTAGAATTATATTTAGAATGATTTAAATGAGAAAAAAAATTCCCAAGTTTCACAGTTCAATCCCTCAAGAAATTCAGTGATGCAACAATAATTCTAATGTACTGCTTTTTGTTGCTTGGTTTGCTATTGGCTTTTTATTTAGATCCATAACCTTAAGTTTCACATGGACCCAAAACTTAGCACAGGATTTTAGTGCAATAGAAAATATTAGCCTATTGTGGGTTTTACACTCATCTATCTATTTACAAAGATGTGATTATATAATAGTATGGCTCTTTTTTTATATACACACAACATCCTTTGGCTCTTTATATACAATAAACTCAAAGAGAAAGAAACAGGTACTACCAATTATTTTTTAGTTTTTGGCTTGGGGTTTGGGGAATTTTTTGGGTTTTTGTTTTGTTTTTTGTTTGTGTCTTATTCACTTTATATCCCAATCATAGCCTCTACCTCCATTCCTTCTGGTCTGACTTTCCTGTCCTCTTCCTCTTATCTCCTCTCCCCTACTCCTCAGAAAAGGGGTGCTCTCCCCACCTACCCATCCACCCCAGCATATCAAATAGCATAAGGACTGATCACACCCTCCTCCACTGAGGCCAGGCAAGGCAGCCCCACCAGGGGGTACTGATCGAAAATCAGGCAATAGAGTCTGTGTCCAAGACAACCCCAGCTCCCCTTACTAGGGCACCCACATAAAGATTAAGCTATCCACTGGCTACATCTGTGTAGGCAGTCTAGATCCATTCCATCTTTGGTCCTTGGTTGGTGTTTCAGACACTGTAAGCCCTCCCCGAGTCCAGGTTACTATTTTTTTTAAATTTACAATAACTCTTCAATGAATGTTGTTACAGAACCAAAGAAGATTGTATATTTTGATAACTAGAGGTGGAATCTGACTTTAGGAGAATTGTTTCTTCCCTTGCTTTAGTGCCATTTGTGAAGATGAACTCTCACTGGGAAAGCAACGTACACCTTTGGAAAGCTATTCAAGACTGCTGCATTTTCCACTTCAGAATAAGGCTGGGTGAGACAGCAAAGAGAAAAAGGGTTCCTCATAGCTCTGTGAATGTTGGTATCCTTATTTAGTGCAGACACCCTAGTGTAAGATATTCTAAAGAGACACTTGTGGCCCTCAGTCTCACTATTATAATGTTAGAACAATGGACAACAGAGACTTTCCTGATGAGTCTCATGCTGGAAGAAGAAGAAGGCACTAGCCAGAGAGAGATCTTATCAGGGCACCTTCCAGGATAAGAGCTGAGAAAGCAGACAATGGTGGATAAAGGGTGAGTGGGGACATTGTTTAGCTAGGCATACCCCTGGCCTTCCTTCCTAAATTTAGCCTCATGTCAGAATCCCAGAGAAGGTGGACTCAGGTCACTGAATCTTCTTGCCCTCTTCCCATTGTAGCTACATTTAATACATTTCTTTGTCTGCGTTTCACTATTAATTTGGCTGTTTTAATTGGCTTCTCAAGGATTGGTAGCTGACCTTGGGGTCTAGATTGTGACCCAAAGTTCAGTAACACTGGTGATAGCAAAGCCATAAGTTTATATCTTATAGCTTCCCCAAGCATGTGTAGGGAAATGTTATTAATAAAATACTTGTCTTCTCATTAAATATTTAACAATGCCAAAATGTACGAGAAGGGCTTCATAGTGTAATATCCTTAAGGCAGGAACTTTTAATGTGTTCCCTCTCCTCCCTTCTAGATCTATCTGGTAATCTGGGGATTTGCTGATAATCAGTACATTATGGAAAAGCAGAAATCACAATATGAAAGCCCTGGATAACAAACTGGGGAGACATGAGAGAGGGAGAAATGACTTGGCTTATCTTTATAAACAGTGTCCACTTACTCTTATTAAGTAAAAGGGATGTTACACTTCTACATCTGAGACATCGTAGCTCCCTACTATGTTATTCTACTCAATCAAGCCCTAGATGAATGGAATTTTATATACTGAAAATATTTAAAATATTTTTAGTTTTAAAAGGAAATAGAATGCCCACCTTCACACTAGCAACTCCTTCTCTCTTCAAAACCTGCAGGAGGAAGGGATTTATTTTTGAACCATTTGCACATTAAAGCAATACAAAGAACTGACTTAAATAAACTAATATCAATAAAAACAATAGAAGTCCATTGCTACCATAAGAAATGAATGGAATCTTGATTCTAGTGAACACTTTGCTTTTTGTTTTTGTTTTTGTTTTTTGTTTTTTTTAATTTTCCCCAATGCAGTCCTCCAAATCATCTATGGGCATAGTCTTGGATATCTGGGGACCCAAGCTGCTCACTGCTTCTCAGAAGTAAACCTGAAAGCGTTTATCTTTCCAATGTTTCTTCCTTTGAATTTGAGTTTTAGTGTGATATTGGTTTAGTCTGTCATCTCCAGTGTCTGTAGCTAATAGCTATTGCCTGAGTAAATTTTATGTTTTGAAGGGAATTCGTAATTGATTGTTTTTAATAGATGGGTCTTTTGTTGAACTATGGATTTCTAACCTTTCAGACTGTTAGTACTTCTAGGTGATATTTACTCTGTTGAGCTCTTGCGCACATTGTTTCTTTACACTCGTGTGTTGTTTCTGTGTTTGAGCTAGTGATTTCAAACATTTTGAAACTAAACACTTAATCTCCTTGGTGAGTACACCTTCTGTGCATGTTGAAAGGTTCCCAGAATGCACCTGAGACTGGTTGCAATGCTGGTGTCAGAGGAGCCTTAGTCTTCCTTGGTGATTGGGAGGATAGTAGACTCAGTGGGAGCGACAACTTTGGTTTATTCTCTATTTGATCTTTGTCTTATTATCATTAATAATAATAGGCTTTGGCATTTTAGACACTTATTGAGGAAAGAAGAATAGGAAGAAATCCTCTCAAGGGCTTTATAATCATGGATTATTTCTATCTCCCAGAAGCAATAACACTAGGCTGATACTCATTATGTAAGGATGATAGCAAGCTCTGAGTAACCAGCAAGGCTTCTGTATAACAAATCTCCTGGAGATTGGGGCAATGTAAACAGAGTATGCCTACATCTTACTCATGAATAAGACTGAATGTTTAAGGATGTTCTAGTAGAGAGAATCAAAGGAGCATGTGAAGATGGAGTCTCTACATGTGGCTGATGCACAGGTGACAGAATCTCTGGCTTCCATGACATGACCTTTCTGGGATCCCGCTGTGTTCTTAACTGGCTTGTCTGAGGCCATAGGCAATAGCTGGGGTAGTAGGTTTGGAATGAGAGCGAATAATTCTTTCTGGATTCACCAAGTAATGCCTAGTGCATGGGCTGTAGTTTCTTTCCATGGTCTCTGAAGACTCTAAAATAGAAAGAAAAAGTTACTTTGCTCAGGGGTATCAGCCACCATGTCTAATGACCTGTAATTGATCCCTGGGACCCACATGGTAGAAGGAGAGAACTATCTCCCATAAGTTGTCACCTGATCTCCATACCTGTGCCATGGAACAAGAACACATAATAAGTAAGTAAGTAAGTAAGTAAGTAAGTAAGTAAGTAAGTAAATATACTAAATTAATCCAGGTAACTTAGAAAAAGGAAACAAATTATCATCCCATTTATTGGGTTCAAAAACTGGGAAGGAAAAGGGAGTGAGGGCGAGAGAGCTTTAACACCAGCGTGCCCTGGAAGAGGAGAAAGCAAGACAGTGCAGCAGCAGCTGTGGGAGGGGGGGGGACACTTGATGCAGAACACCCACTCTGAGCTTACAGAAAGCATTAAGAGTTCTCATTTAGCCTCCGAAAATGACTTAAGAAGCACTTGTACTATGAAACCACTCTAAATTGCAAACTAATTTCCCAGGGGGATACTTTGATGGCCTACTGTACACAGCATAAATAATGAGTGTGCAACTGAGACCCCCAAATAAACAGTGCGCATTGATGGGATTTATGAACAGGTTTTCCCCTCCGCTGTGTGACACTGAGACATTACGGCTTCCAGTTAGGAGTTTTACTGTGTCAGCAGGTGAACTCCCGGCAGTAAGTCAAGCTGTAATGGAACACGCTGCTAAAAATGATTGTGCTGCTATGGGGGAAAAAATCTTGTGTCACTGGACGGTTTGGAGAATGTGTGAGCATGGCCTGCTACCGACTCTGGCTGCAGGTGTCTTGGCACTTTGACTCTGAATAGTGCCTTTGAAAATGACTGTTGGAAAATAAACTCTTTACCCTGTGAAGATTTTTAAGTAGATGATACAAGGAGATGTAGGTAAACGTGTTTTACACAAGAAAGGAATCTGAGGCTGAGGGAAGTATTTGCTTCAATGTTATGCATTAATTAATAGTAAAACTGAGATTTTTATCTGTCACTCCCTTACACCTGAAATGAGTTTGCTTTTCTCAGTGACTTTGCCTTTCACTGGAAATTCACCATGAGCACAGTGAATTTTATGTATATTTAAGAAAAAATGAAAATATAAAGCTGTATTGTAACACATCAAAGAAAACAAAGCACAAAGTCTGGTATAGTTGAGAAGCCAGACAGCTCTGACCAAGATCCAGGAACACAGTAAGGCAAGTCTACCAGGCAGTGTGATGGCACAATAGTTTTAATCTCTCAAATTTAAAAATACTAGATTGTCTATCACTGAAGAGTAAACTTAATCTCTTATTAATAGCTAGGGATAAGACTTCCTGGCCCTTTCTGGTCTTTCCAAAGAAAGCCCTGTGTGACAGTCAGTGTTCATTGCCAGCAAGACAGAAGCTGGCACACCTGTGAGGGATTAGCTTGGTTGGGCAACACTCTGGGCAAGCCTGCATTAGATAAAGTGAGGTGGGGAGAACCATTCTGAGTAGGTAACATTTTCTGAACTTCGATCCTGCATTGTATAGAAAGGAAACAAGAGCCAGGCGGTGGTGGCACACACACCTTTAATCTCAGCACTTGGGAGGCTGGGTCAGGCAGATGGCTGTGAGTTTGAGGCCAGCCTGGTCTACAAAGTGAGTCCAGGACAGTCAAGGCTACACAGAGAGACCTGGCTTAAAAAAACAAACAAACAAAAAAAAACAAAAAACAAAAAAACAAAAACAAAA
The DNA here is from genome assembly GCF_964271855.1 of Acomys minous. Classification (NCBI taxonomy): domain Eukaryota; kingdom Metazoa; phylum Chordata; class Mammalia; order Rodentia; family Muridae; genus Acomys; species Acomys minous. Next base: position 66,380,202 of record NC_140490.1, read on the forward strand.
ACAAAAACAAAAAAAAAAAAAAGGAAACAAATGGAGTGAAACCGGATCACCTACCTGTTCCACGGAAATACTCCCTGATCCACACAGGCAAGAGCACCGGACCTATAATCAGTCATCAATTGACCACTCTCAACAAGCGAAGGTCAGTACAAAATACCTTCCAACAACAGAGCCATCAAAATGACAAGAGGACAGCGAAAGAAAGCTAACAAAAACTAAAACAGTTTGGCATCCCCGGATGCCCATTGTAAACATTCCCAATGTAAACAACCTGGAGAACCTAACAGCAATGGATAGTCAAGAAAATGACCTCAAATCCTTAGTAAAGAAGATGATAATGGAACAAACAAATAAAATCTGTAAACAAATGCAGGAGGAGGCCAAGAAGAGGGCCGAAGAGTTAAAAGAGTCATATAAGGAGGCACTTGAAGAATTTCAGAAAAATATAAACAACCAGATGAAGGAAATCACTAAAACAGTCCATGACATGAAGATAAAAATGGAAGCTATAATACAGGAACACACAGAAGAAAAACGTGATCAAGAGACAGCAGAGAAGAAAGCAAGCATCTCAGAGGTGGCCTTATCTAACAGATTGCAAGAAATGGAAGAATGAATATCGGGACTTGAAGATACAATCGCAGAACTGGAAACCTCCATCCAGGGAAATGCTAAATCTGAAAAGTTTCTGACACAGAGCATCCAAGAAATAAAAGACAGTATGAAAAGACGAAACTTGAGAATAATAGGGATTGAAGAAGGCAACCGACTCCACAGCCCAGAAAATATCTTTAATCGAATAATAAAAGAAAATTTCCCCAATTTGAAGAAGGAGATGCATACGAGCATACAAGAGGCCTACAGAACACCAAATAGAATAGACCTGAAAAGAAAATCTTCCCGCCACATATTAATAACAACACAAAATATACAGAACAAGGAAAAATATTAAAAGCAGCAAGAGAAAAAGGCCGAGTAACATATGAAGGCAAACCTATCAGAATTACTCCTGACTTCTCAGTAAAAACCATGAAAGCCAGAAGGTCCTGGACAGGGGTTCTGCAAACCCTAAGAGAACACAGATACCAGGCAAGACTACTATATCCAGCAAAATTATCAATAACCATTGGAGGTGAAGACAAGATATTCCATGACAAAAACAAATTCAAATAGTACCTAGCCACAAATCCGGCTTTACAGAAGTTACTAGAAGGAAAACTTCACCCCATTGGTCAAACTGCAACCAAAACTACATAGGAAATAGGTAACTATACCATTGCAAAATCACAACCTCACAAAATCTCAACTATTACAAATACCAAAAATGAAGGGACTTACCAATCCCTGGCCATTAATATCTCTCAACATCAATGGTCTCAATTCTCCAATAAAAAGACACAGACTAATGGAGTGGATGCATAAACATGACCCAACATTCTTCTGCATTCAAGAAACACATCTCAACCACAAGGACAGACATTGCCTCAGAGTAAAAGGTTGGGGAAAAATATTCCAAGCAAATGGTTACAAGAAACAAGCTGAGGTAGCCATTCTAATATCTAATAAAATAGACTTTCAACCAAAATTAATCAAAAGAGATGAGGATGGACACTTCGTACTCGTCAAAGGTAAAGTCAACCAAGAAGACATCACAATTTTGAACATCTATGCTCTGAATACAAGGGCTCTCACATTTGTAAAAGAGTTATTAACAAGGCTTGCCCCACTTATTGATACCCACACATTAATAGTGGGAGACTTCAATACTCCACTTTCACTCAAGGATAAGTCTTTGATTCAAAAACTAAGCCAGGAAATAACCTCATTAACCAATGTCATGAATCAAATGGATCTAACAGATATCTACAGAACTTTCCACCCAAACGCAAAGGAGTATACCTTTTTCTCAGCACCCCATGGAATGTTCTCTAAAATTGATCACATAGTTGGCCACAAAGCAACTTATTGCATCTTATCAGATCACCATGGTCTAAGGCTGGAATTCTACAACAACAGAAATAACAAAAAGCATACTAACACGTGGAAACTAAACATTCTACTTAATGACACATGGGTCATGGAAGAAATAAGGGAAGAAATTAAAGATTTCCTGAAATTCAATGAAAATGATGGAACAACATACCCAAATTTGTGGGACACATTGAAAGCAGTGCTAAGAGGACAATTCATAGCACTAAGTGCCTTTAAAAAGAAAATGGAGGAGGTCCCCCTCAGACACAGACTTAGGGGAGGGGAGAGGAGTAGGGGGGAAGTGGGAGGAAGGGAGGAATGGGAGGATACATGGGATGGGCTAACGACTGAGATGTAATATGTATAAATTAATAAAAATGTATTAAAAAAAAAGAAAATGGAATCATCCCACATAAACAACTTAACAACACATCTGGAAGCTCTAGAAAAAAAAGAAGCAGAAACACCCAAGAGGAGTAGATGCCTAGAAATAATCAAACTCAGGGCTGAAATCAATAAATTAGAAACAAAGAGAACAATCCAAAGAATCAACAAAACCAAGAGCTGGTTCTTTGAGAAAATTAACAAGATAGACAAACCATTAGCCAATCTAAATAAAAGACAGAGAAACACTATCCAAACTAACAAAATCAGAAATGAAAAGGGAGATATAACAACAGATACTGAAGAAATACAAAGAATCATAAGAACCTACTTTAAAGGCATTTATGCCACAAAATTCTAAAATTTAAGGGAAATGGACAAATTTCTTGACCGATTCCATTTGCCAAAATTGAACCAAGACCAGATAAACATTTAAATAGCCCTATTTTGCCTATAGAAATAGAAGCAACCATTGGTAGTCTCCCAACCAAAAAAAGCCCAGGGCCAGATTGCTTCAGCGCAGAATTCTACCAGTCCTTCAAAGAGGAGCTAATACTGATACTATTCAAGCTATTCCGAAAGATAGAAATGGACGGAACATTACCAAATTCCTTCTATGAGGCCACAGACACATTGATACCTAAACCTCACAAAGACCCAACAAAAAAAGAGAATTTCAGACCAATTTCTCTTATGAACATTGATGCAATAATACTCAGCAAAATATTCTCAAAGCGAATACAACAGCATATCAAAGACATCATTCACCATGACCAGGTAGGATTCATGCCAGGCATGCAGGGATGGTTTAACATATGGAAATCCATCAATGTAATCTCAAGCTGTACTACAGAGCAACAGTAATTAAAACAGCATGGTACTGGCAAAGCAATAGGCTGGTGGATCAATGGAATCGAATTGAAGACCCAGAGATGAATCCACACATATTTGCTCACTTGATTTTTGACAAAGAAGCCAAATCTATTCAATGGAAAAATGATAGCATCTTCAACAAATGGTGCTGGTCTAACTGGATGTCTACATGTAGAAAAATGCAATTAGACTCTTATTTGTCACCATGCACAAAACTCAAGTCCAAGTGGATTAAAGACCTCAACTTAAAACCAGAGACATTAATTCAGTTAGAGGAAAAAGTGGGGAAGAGCCTGGGACATATAGGCACAGGAAACAACTTCCTGAACAGTACACAAACAGCCCAGGCCTTAATGTCAACAATTAATAAATGGGACCTCATGAGGCTGAGAAGCTTCTGTAAGGCAGGAGACACTGTCAAGAGAACAAAGCAACAGCCTACAGACTGGGAAAAGATCTTCACCAACCCTTCATCTGACAAAGGTTTAATATCTGAAATATATAAAGAACTCAAGAAATTAAACACCACAAAACCAAACAACCCAATTGCAAAATGGGGCTTGGAACTTAACAGAGAATTCTCAGCAGAGGAATATCAAATGGCTGAGAAACACTTAAAGAAATGCTCATCCTCATTAGTCATCAGAGAAATGCAAATCAAAATGACACTGAGATTCCACCTTACACTCATCAGAATGGCTAAGATCAAAAACTCAAATACCACTACATGTTGGCGAGGATGTGGAGAGAGAGGAACACTCCTTCATTGCTGATGGGAATGCAAACTAGTACAACCACATTGGAAAGCTATCTGGCGTTTTCTCAGAAAAATGGGAATAGGGCTTCCTCAAGACCCAGCTATCCCTCTTTTTGGAAAATACCCAGAAAATGCCATAACACACAACAGGGACATATGCTCAACCATGTTCATAGCTGCTTTATACATAATAGCCAGAACATGGAAACAGCCTAAGTGTCCCTCAGTAGAAGAATGGACTAAGAAACTGTGGTACATTTACACTATGGAGTACTACTCAGCTATTAAATACAAGGAATTCCCAAAATTTGTGGACAAATGGATTGATCTAGGAATTATCACAATGAGTGAGTTCACCCAGAAGCAAAAAGAGACAAACGGTATATACTCACTTATATCAAAACACTAGTCTAAAGGATATGTCCCATGAAAAACTTTACTTACCAAGAAAGTGGGTCAGAGGAGAGGACATCCTATTGAGACTTTAGGCGAGAGTAGCATGGAAGAACGGGGAAATAGTAGGACCCACAGGGTACTGGAAACCTACAAGAAGAACTTTATGACAGGCAGATCTGGGTCCTGGGGTCCTCCTCAAACTAAGGCACCAGCCAAGGAGAATATAGGCAGTAAACTTTGAACCCCTACCAAGAACTAGCTGATGAACATGATATTCTCCACCATTGAGTGGAAAGTGAGATCTGACTCTCACAGGAAATCTGGTGCCCCTTTTCTGACCACGTCCCCTGCATGGGGAGGCCTGGCAGCACTCAGAGGAAGGATAGCAAGTTACCAAGAAGAGACTCGATATTCTAAGAGCATATATAGGGGGAGGAGGTCTCCCTCAATCACAGACATAGGGGAGGGGAGAAGGGGGAAGTGGGAGGGAGGGAAGAATGGGAAGAAACAGGGGAAGGGCTAACAATCAAGATGCAATATGAACAAATTAATAAAAAAAAATTTTTTAAAGGGAAACAAATGAGCTGAGTATAAACAATCATGCTTTCTTCTGCTCTCTTGCTTTTGAGATTATAGTTTAATTGCAACATTTCTCCCTCCCATCTCCTCTCTCCAATCATTTTGATATACTTCCCCCCAGCAATTTCCTTCAAATTAAGTCTTTTTTTCTCACAAATTGCTATTGGATTATATATGTATTTTCAAGTGCATGTATTTTCTTATGTATACCTGTTGAGTCCATATAATGTTATTTGTCTATATGTTTTCTGGCCTGACAGTTTGGCATTGGAAAACCCATTGGTGTACTTGTCCCTAGGAAGGGTCACAGACCTTTTTCTTCACCCAGCTTTACTCAGTTGCATTTAGTACTTTGTGTAGTGATGAGGCCTCACGGGCTTTTCCCTGTCTGAGTTGACATGTTCTAAACTGTCATCCTTGTGCTACTCACATTTGGCCAGTCATGTTAGTGGGACTGTGTGGGTATGTCTTCTGATAGTACCAGAAGACACAATTTCACAGAAAACACCTGGCCCTTTGGCTCTGACATTATTTCGGTCCCCTGCTCTCAAAGGTTCCTGAGCCTGTCGAGAGCTGCGATGTTGCCATGCCTAAAGATGGCACTGGCTTCCGCCTTCCACCCCTCGCCCCCCGATGGTGAGTGCTCTCCCTGGTAAACAAGTCCTTATACGGTCTCCGTGACTCATTTCAGACCTATGGAGAGGCTACATGTGGCTCTCCCTGATTGGCTCTTGCTGAGGGTATAAGCCTTTGCCCGCCTGGGGATGGGGCCATTCTCTGTCGAGCGATACTGCTGTAACTTCATTCCTGAGTAAACCACCTTGAGAAGGAACCTGGTTGTCTTGAGTCTTATTCCTGCTGGTCAGGAAGGGCACGGACATGAGCCTAAGTCGTAAGAGTGTTTGTAGACATGTCCACTGGAACTGAGCTCCAAATCTCTGCATTTTGATTGGTTGTCCTTTTCTGTAGTGGCTTCAGTCCATTGCAAAGAGAAGTTTCCTTGATTTTGGCCAAATGATATCTTTGGATATAAGGGCAAATGTTTATAGTTTGTTGCTATATATGATACTGGTTTAGTAAATTAGTCATTTCAGATTCTCTTCTATGCCCCATGACCTCACTAGCACTGAGTAATTAGCTAGGAGTCCAGAGCTAGGCATGGTCTCTCTCACTGAGCAGGTCTACAGCCATAGGGTCACATGCCATGCTAGTCATTCGTATGGTTTATGGGTGTCACAGCTGGATAGGATGTTGATTGCTTCCCTCTTTGGATGCTTGCATGGCACTTTCTGGTACCATGAAAGCTAGTCTTCAGGTCAGTTTCAGCTCATAGTTTTCTGAAATCTGTTTCTTATGTGCATTGTGCAGTAAAGGATTACCTTCCACGTTGGAGGATGGCAGGGTTGGGGGTAGGTTGGCAATGATAATAACCAAGTCAAGCTGTTAACACTTGGATGTCCTCACTATGAAGGACTCTAACCCTAATTTGTATGCCATAATTATTCCTTTATACCTTAACTGGTTTTAGGTCAGGGTACTTCTTACAGCAATAAGAAGCAAAAGCCAAGACACTCTCTGAAACAGAAACAATTGCTATATCCCCAGGATCCTTTATTCATTTGTACCCTGAGTGTCTTCAGTCAAAAATACCCCTGAGGTCATGCCAGGGAGTCCTTGTGGAGGAATTGCAATGTCTTCATATGAACAGTGATAAAAAATAATTCTTGACTTCTTATCCTAGGTTCTGACTTCTCTACCTAGTATAGCTTTTGCCTCTCAAAGCAGTTCTGGCTGTATGACCTTCCCTGGGCTTCCCAACAATCTATTAGCCAGAAATTGTCTTCCTTTACTGTTCCTTCTCATCAGACCATCACACATACAGCATTTCCGAAACAGATCTATGTAATCTGGAATATAGAGTCAGCATCACAAGGCCATCTCATCTGGGCATGGGACACCCACTGCCAATCTTACCTTGGCAGCTCCTTTCTCCATTCTATGCTTCAGCTTTTTAAGGCAGTATACCTCAAATTACTTAGGCTGGCCTTGAGCTTGCTCTGTCACTCAGTCACTGAACTTCATCTTTTACTGCATCCAGCTCCTATGTAGCTGGGGTGATTGGTCTCATCATTAGCCCAAAGTTCAAGTTCTAATCGATACATTTATCTGGGTAATAAACAAGTAGGTTCTATTGACGACTCAACTGTTTCAAGGATGTTTCAAACCAACTGCTCCATTTACTGTCTTCCTATGAATGTAAAGTATGCTTTCCCTCCATGGGGACATGTAGGCTCAATTTTCTTAGCAAATATATTTTAGTACAACCTTATTAACCGAGAGTACCTCACTTATAACCCGACTAACCTAAACACTAGGAAAAGAAGATTAAAGAATATAATAATGAAACCATAAGGATATTAGTTCCAAGGAACAATTCTCCTGGAGTAACCAGCAGGATTTCTTCTGCTGGAACCTGGAGCAACCAGAACTCAGAACCTTAGCCGGCGCCTGAGCGGTTCTCTTTAGGAGCTTCTCGAAGTGAAGCGATGAACAGCCAGAACCATCTCAAGTCTTCAAAGGTCCCATCTCTTGTTTTTTGGCTCACATTTATACCTCCTTTCAGCATTTGTTCAAGGATGTTTTTCAGCTGCTTAATAACCAATCTCCTCCACAGGGTGGTTCAACTTCTAAGGGGATAAACATCACCTGCTCTCTCACAAGTCTTTTTCTCATCCCCCATTTGTGATCTAAAAAAAAAAACATGTTTATCTCTCCTTCAGGGACCTGAGCATTCTCTGCATTTATTGAAGAATATGGTATTCCCCTGCCCAGTTTACTACAGCAGGAAATAGTGGAGTGGACAAATAGTGAAAACATATGACTAACGCAGCTGGACAGAGGGAAATAAAGTTCAGGGTCTATCACACAGTAGAATATCAGGGTTAATTTCAAGACTTTATTTTAATGGGACCTAGAATCATCTAAGATGGAGGTTCTCAACCTGTGGGTCACAACTCTTTTGGCAGTCAAATGGCCCTTTAACGGGAGTCACCTAAATTCATCAGAAAACACAGGTATTTACATTATAGTTCAAAACAGTAGCCAAGTTCTATTTGTGAAGTAGCAACAAAAATAGTGCTATGGTTGCGGGTCACCACAATATGAGGAACTGTGCTTAAGAGCTACAGCATTGGGAAGGTTGAGAAGCACTGATCTAGAAAGTGCATTTCTGGGTATGTTTGTGAGGATATTTTCCAGAGATGTTTAACTGTGGAAGGGAGATCCGCCTTAACTGTGAATAGCTCCATGTCATGGGCTGCATTCCAGAGAGAGACTGGAAAGAAGGGAAGAAACGAGATGAGCACCAGTATCCATCTCCCTCTTATTCCTGAGTGCAAATGCTATGTGAGCAGTCATGGCATACAACTGTTGCCACGACTCTTTTTCTGCCCACGATGGTCTGTATTTCCTCAACACATGAGCCAAAATAAATCCACCCCCTCTTAAGTTGCTTTTTATCAGGTATTACTCTGATCTGATTGTGTGTGTGCACTGAAGTATCACCCTGCATCAAATCAAATATCTGAGAAGACATTATGTGTCAATGAGTAAGGAAAATGAAATGAGTAAGTCAAACTATTACAACACAGACCACAGAAGACTCTTTCTCGTGACTTCTTTACCCTGAAATCTGGAACACATACTAAATTGTATCAATTGTGACAGCTTGTCATGCTTCTAGAAATTCCAGCATGTATCATTTTCTGTCTTACTGTCTCACCGACTGTCTTCATTTGGTGAGTTCCTTAACACCCTTTAAATCTCAACTTGGTTTGGTCTGCTCCAGGAAGCCTTTTCTGAGGACTTCTTCTCCATCCACAATGGTCTGGCCTGGGGTCTTCTTCCAAGCCTGAAGTTCTCAGAGCTCCCCATGAAGACTGGTTTACCACAGCATGTGAAGTTTGCTTGTAGCATTGTCCTTTGGCAAGCATTCAGGCCTCAGCACTCATGAATGCTAAGATGGGGGGTAGGTGAGGAGAAAAAGGAGGAGGATGGGAAACAGGAAGAGGAAGTAGAAGCCATGTTTTTCAATATCTCAAAATGCCTGGCCCAGAGCTGGTACCCAAAGTATGGTTTCTAAGTGAATAGGTAGACACATGTCTGAAATAAGTGAGTGTAATTGCTGTCCCGAATTATCATGAATTGAATGTACTTTTCCATGTTTTTAGTCACTCTGTTTAATGCTATGCATTTACAAACTGCTAAGTAGAGTGTCTTGGGTTTTGTTTAATGTCTCCTCTTGTTTTGTATTCTAACACAAATGTTCAATAGTAATAAACACAAATGTCAAAAACTTGCTGTTCTTTTCAATCTTTTGCTTATGATTTTTCAATTATTTGGCCTCATTGATTATGTGGGTTATGATCGTTACTTTATCTATTTCCTCATATGAGAAATCTATGCAGAGACTTGAACAGGGGAATTGAGAAGCCCATGATAACAGCCTGGAGCCTGGTTTCAATTCTTCTTCCATCCTGCTAAATACCACAGTTTTCACCACTCTCAGTTCACCCACACCCCAGTTCCTATAAAACCCATTCATTTCCATGCACTCTTTTGATTTTTAGTCTTATAATTTCAAACACCCATGGAAATGAAGGCTGATACCTCCTCCCACAACAAGCTTCCTCTTGTGTCTATAATCTATAACATTCACACAGGATGCCACATTATTTCAACAGAGAGTATAAAAAAGATAATTATGTAAAACACATGCCAGTGAGCTCAGCAGTGGCAAAACCCATTCTAAGCATGCTCACGTGTTCCCGTAAAACTTCAGTATCAGTGAAACATTATTTAAATCATTTCGGCCACTCACAGAATTCTGCTTAAAAACGGGCAAGCTTGGATGTAACCAGAGTCAATGGTCAAACTGCCAAGAGACAGGATAAGCAAGTCCTCAATAGCTCCTTCTTCAAACATATGTATGTCAGATATCCTGAGCCAGAAAGCTGAATATGATGCTTTAATGTTATAGAGAGTTTTGGATGAATGTTCAGGCAGCAAACCGTCTTTATCCATATTCTTTTCACTTTGGAAGCTGCTAACCTGCACTTCCAGTTTACTCGCGTAATTATTTTATTCCTTCTCAAGTCTCAGATGGAGTTGAAGACCAGATAGTTTAGTTTTACAATTAAGCTTAGTTGTTTAGGGGTTAAGATAATTTTAGATCTACATAGATGTTTTAATTTGATAGAGATGAGATATGATAGAAATTACATTCAGAATTTTAGACTCACCAAGATAGGAAAGATGTTTTTTTCAAGGTTTCCAAGTTCAAATAGCCAAAACATTATGAATGTAACATTGATATAATTCCTGATTTTTTTTGTGGTTCTTCTTGCTGTATATAGTATTTTTATATATGTGTAATAATATAAATATATTTATAAAAATTAAAAATGTTAAAAACTAAAACAAACAAAAATATATCCAGAGGACTTACTTCAAGAGTTCCATAAGATATTTTCTTAAGTTTTTGAAGAGCATTTACATCTTTCATTTTTTATTTCTTGACAAGTTGCAAGTTGAAATCCATTCCAATTGGTACCCGTGGTGTGACAAGCTTATGAGTTCTTCCTGTGTTTTAAGAGTCACATAGCCTTCCCACTTCTAATGAATATAGAACCTTTGAAAATAAGGTTTTGTGTTCCTGTTCTAAAACATTTCTCCAAGTGCTAAATGCTTTCTAGAATGTTATGACTTGTGTCATGATGATATGACAGAAGGAATAAATCTGTTCATTTGTTTATGCCCACCATTTGAAAACAAAGTGAATATCAGCCAACATAATTCCATTGACAGTGTTCTAAAATATCTTCCTCCCACACAAAGCAGTATTTGCACATTTGCAGAAAACATTACAAACTGTAAGCATTGTCATGCTGTCTCTGCGGTTTGATGAAATTACGTCACCCTAGAAAGGTAGATTGCAAAGGCTGAGACAGGTTCTTTCTATATCAGGTGAGAAAGAAGCATGTCCCACGAAGTGTAGTACTCTCTTAGGAAAGCACCAGATGTATAGTGAATGCCAGTGAGGAACAGCTCAGTCTATAATTAACAACTTTTGGCCAAGCAGATGGCCATTTGCATTTGCCCTCTACTTGACATGGACAGTTCAACATGGAGCCACAAAGCACAGTCTTGCCAAGTTCCCCATAAAAAACTGAAGGATATAGGAAACTCAATGAACTATAATTTTTTCTTGACTGCTAAGTGGGGAAATATGAACACATTTCATCATCTGTACAGTGAATATGCCTTCTACTCTCTAATACTCAGAGTCAAATGAAAACTTTTAACACCACCACATTGGAATAGTCTGGGTAAAAAGGAATGCTTTCTTATGGGCTTATCTTGTTAATTGTTTGAATTTGTAAAAAGTAGAAGTAGTTAAGAAGCAAAACTCAATTAAACACGAATTTGCACCCCAGAAAGTAAGTTTTAAGTTAATTTTTTACATGCTTTAAAGGCATTTATTCTGGTAATCCATGATGCATCCATCTGTGAGATGGGTTTCAGGAACACTCAAAAGGATGTGGTTCCTTAGAATTCTAGTGCTTACAGTATCAAGTGGGAAAAGTACAAAATCACAACTGTGGGAAGTGATAGCTATTACAGCAGTAATATTAATAATTTTTATGGAATACTGAAAGAAATTTAGTAAGTTTTTTTTCTAGCATGGGTAATAGCTTTAGAAGAAGAGACTTTTTTCTTCTTTTTTTTATTATGTTTCTTTTAAAACATATACATTTCTATTATTACACGTGAGTAAAATAAACAACATACATCAGGAAGAACCATGAGACAAGCAGGAATTATATAAATGTTACATTCATAATGATTTGGCCATTTGTATTTGGAAAAGTTGAAGTAAACATCTTTCTTATCTTGTTGGATCCACATGGGAAAAGCTCTGAGACTGGCTGAGGTACGAAGGTTTATGCACAGACAAGGCTTCATGTTGGTCACAGATCTTCTGTCATTTATAATTAGAGGCCTTTTTAGTATGGCAAGAAGGAAGATTTGCAGATGTCTTACTTCTGCTCATATAATAAGCGAGAACTAGACTTAATTGCTCTGTGCATCCTGCACACCTCATACGTCACAATGTTAGAACTGTATAATGCTTGTGAGAAGTTATGTTTTCAGAACAAAAGAACTGGATGCTGACACTGGATCAGACCTGACAGGATTCATTCTTTTCAGCATGCCGGATGCTGACATCCTGCACCCTCCATGTTCCAACCCCAGGTGCCTCTGTTGCTGTTATCCATTAGAACAAGACAGCTTCCAGGAGAGCATTGTAGAAAGCTTTTGATCCCAATTGGTCTATTAGTTCAGACTATCCCACACAAGACTCCTATACACCTGGAATTTCACAAATTTTGAAAAGTGGACCCCAGATGCTATCCTTGGCTTGCTTAACCATTTCCCCAATTTTTTTGAGGGAGGAGCTTTAAAGGAATTATTTGCCCTAAATCAGCCTGAAGAAATCCTAAGAGAATGACTGCCCATTTCCTCTAAAGGGGGTTGGATAGGTTTCTGTTTACTCTCTTGGTCTACATGTGATTATTTTCATTGGAAATTGGTTTTAAGTATTATTCATCTTTTTCAAAAAAGAGTTTAATTTATTTATTATTATACAGAATTCTGCCTGCATATATGCCTGCATGCCAGAAGAGGGCATCAGATCTCATTATAGATGGTTGTGAGCCACCATGTGGGTCCTGGGACTTGAACTCAGGACCTCAGGAACAGCAGTCAGTGCTCTTAACCTTTGAGCCATCTCTCCAGGCCCCTATTATTGTTCTTTTACAGAGAAAAAGCTAGGTTTGACTCAGGGACATATCTATTTTCTTTTATCTTTCTCTTGTAGGTAAGGAGATAGGAGCTGAAAAGAAAGAAAAGGGGATAATATAGAGGGAAGATAGAACAAAAGGTAGATTATTGAATCTACTCCTCATCTCAAGGCCCTAATTGTTACTCACAAATAAGGTTATTTTTTTAATTCAGTGGTATTGGAATTTGCATATTGATGCAAATCCTGCTCATTTCAAAAAGTAGTCTAATTTATCACAAAAGATAGATATGATTCTATACATATATGAGGTAAAATAGGTAAAATAGCTAAATAAGGTCTTCAAAAACCTCAAAGACCTACAGAATATGGCTTTTAAAGATGTTTTTATTTTTCTAAAGATTCTTTGACCACAACACAAGTTAACTCCTCAAAGAAGAAGAAGAAGGACATGAGAGGAAATTCTCCTTAATGAATGTTTTTGTCACTGTTTTATTGCTATGAAGAGACATGATGACCAATACAACTCTTAAGAAGGAAAGATTTAATTTTGGGGGATTGTTTACAGTTCCTGAGGGTTAGTCCATTATCATCATGGCATCTGGTACTGGAGAAGTGTCTGAAAGCTACATCTTGATGTGCAGGCAACACAAAGAGGAGAACGTGATCTGGCATGGAATTTTGAAACCTCAAAGGCCATTGACCCCTCCCCCAGTGATACGCTTTCTTCAAACAAGGCTATACCTCCTAACCCTTCTCAGATAGTGTCACTCTCTGATGGCTAAACATTCAACTATATGAGCTTATGGGAAACATTCTTATTTAAACCTCCACAGTAAATGTACTGTGGTTCCTTGACCTCAGGAAATACTAAGTGTTAAAAGATTATCTATAGCTTCAAACTTCTGCTGCTGACAAGGAGACATGAGCTCTTGACTAAGAGGTTGTGTAAAAAATGAGAAAACACTTGTACGAGAGTATTTCCTGGGGAAAATATTGAAGAAATGGCTTTGAGCTTCCAGCTTTCAGGTAATTTTTATTTCATTTTAACTAGGAGAAGCTGGTACTCTCCACCCATCGCAAATTTGAAGGTGCTTTATATTTGAAAACAATTAAAAGCACTGAAAATAGTTTCTATAGTTATATAAATTTGAAAAAATATTTTATAGTTTAAAGCATTACTTTGATGTAAGAAAAAGAATTTATGAATCACAAAAGCCATCAAGATGATACAAAGAACAATCATAATCAACAGGGGCGGAAAAAGAGAATTTGGGGCTAAAACCTAAATTGTTTGGTGTTGAAACCAAGAATCTTCAATCCTTATATTGGACTTGACACCATACCCCAGATATCCTGTCTCAGACACCCTAGGAAGCCAGACAACCCAGGAAGCCAAAGCCCTAGAATTGCAATGATGAAGAAAGATATGACATCTTGTTAGACTAGCAACATATGTTAAAGATGCTATCTTTTTTCCATTATATGGATTTGGCATCTTTGTCAAAATCAAGTGTCCATAGGTGTCTGGGTTTATTTCTGGGCTATTGATTCAATTTCATTGACCAACCACCCTATTTCTATACCAGTACCATGCTGTTTTTATTACTGTTGCTCTATAGTACAGCTTGAGTATAGAATTGTTTTAGCTATTCTAGGTTTTTGTTTTTCAATATGAAGTTGAGGATTGATCTTTCAAGGAGTATAAAGAATTGTGTAGGAATTTTGATGGGAATTGTATTGAATATACAGATTGTTTTTTTGGTAAGATGACCATTGGTGCTGGTCTAACTGGATGCCTCCATGTAGAAAGATGCAAAGAGATCTATATTTATCATCCTGCACAAAATTAAATTTCAAGTGTATTAAAGACCTCAACATAAAACCTTACACACTAAATCTGCTAGAAGAAAAAGTGAGAAAGAGCCTTGAACTCATTGTCACAGAAGAAAACTTCCTGAGCAGAACACCATTAGCTCAGGCTCTAAGGTTAACAATTAATAAATGGAACCTCATGAAACTGAAAATCTTCTGTAAGGCAAAGAACATTGTTAACAGAACAAAACAACAGCCTACAGACTGGGAAAAGTTCTTCACCAACCCTACATCTGGGAAAAGGTTAATATCAAAAATATATAAAGAACTCAATAAATTAAACACAACCAAACCAAATATCCTAATTAAAAATGGGGTACAGAGCTAAACAGAGAATGCTCAAGAGAGGATTAGTGAATGGCTGAGAAACACTTAAAGAAATGCTCATCATCATTAGTCATCAGGGAAATGAAAATAAAAGGACTTTGAGATTCCATCTTATACTCATCAGAATGGCTAAGATAAAAAACTTAAATGACAGCACATGCTGGCAAGGATGTGGAGAAAGGGGAACATTCCTCCAGTGATCAAGGGAGTGCAAACTTATATAGCCACTTTGGAAATAAATCTGGCTTTTTCTTAGAAAATAATGCTACCTCAAGACCCAGTTATGCTATTCCTGGGTATATACCAGAAAGATGCTCCTCCATACAAGGACATTTGCTGAACTAATGTTCATAGCAGCCTTATTCATAATAGCCAGAGTCTAAATAACCTAGATTGCCCTCAACTGAAAAATGAATAAAGAAAATGTGGTACATTTACACAGTGGAATACTATTCAGCTCTCAAAAACAAGGAAATCTTGAAATTTACAAGCAAATAGATTATCCTGTGTGAGGTAACCCAGATGCAGAAAGACATGTATGGTATATACTCACATATAAGTGGACATTAGCCCAATATAGATGTCCTCTGAGAGACTCCACCCAGTGGAGGATCTGGACAGATATAGAGATTCAAAGCAGGACTCTTGCTTAAGAGCTGCAAGTTGCACAGAAGAGATAGGGGATGGATGGACAGGGAAGTGCATGATTGTCAAGAGGTCCACAAGGAGACTATCTAGGCTGAGGGATTTGGACCCAGAAAGCCTGCACAAACTGATGCACCGACCAAGGACATTGCTAGCAGAGAAACTAGATCACCTATTCAGATGTAGCCAATGGACTGCTACATCTCCACATGGAGAAGGTGAGGGGAGAGCAGGGGACTGACAGGAACTCTGGTACCAGTGATTTGATCACTGGCCCTTGGTGGAGAGGCCCTGTGGGTACACAGAAGAAGAAGATGCAGATTATCCAGGTGAGACCTTGTAGGCTGTGGTCAGATGGTGTGGGAGCAGGACCCCACTTGTCAGAGGCCTAAGGAAGGGGAATAGGGCAGAAAATGGAGGGAGAGTAGAAACAGGAAGAGTGAGGGGATTAAAATCAAGATGTAATATGAATAAATTATAATAAAAAAGAAAGATATGAATGAAGAGCTAGTATCTCTTGTCCTATTTCTTATGAGTGTTATAGTCAATAAAGCTGGAAGGCATTGAAGTTATGAAGACTATTTGGACACGAGGATACAGAATTTGAAGTTTGTTCTGCTGGTTTTTGTACTTACTTTGGTCCTGTGTTCCCTCGCTATGATCCCTTCCCTTTTGGGTAATGAATATGTTGTTCTATTTGTATGGTGGAAGCATTTGATCTGTTCTTTATTTTTTTATTTTACAGGGAATTATAGTTAAGAGATTTCCATGATTCTCTTTGGACACTTAAACAGTGTTGAGACTGTCATAGACTATGAAGACTTTCGAAGTTGGACTGAATACATTTTTGCATTATGATATGACTACAATCCTATATGGGTCAGAGAGCAAAATGTTGTGTTTTGAATACAAATGCCCCCTCCCTAGGATCATATATCTGAATGCCTAATCACCAGAGAGTGGAACTATTTGAACAGATTGGAAGGATTAGAAAGGATGGCCTTGTATGAGTAGTTGTGGCTTTACTGGAGAAACAGTGGCATTGGAAGTGCGCTTTGAGTTTTCAAAATCCAATGCCTGGTCTACTCTATTCTCTCTCTCTCTCTCTCCTCATGTCTACCTGCCTGTCCACTGATCAGAATATAGCCCTTAGCTACCAAGACTATTCTGTATGTTACTATGCTACAATCATGATTGTAATGAACACCCTCTGAAACTGTAAGCAAGCTTCCAATTAAATGTTTTCTTTTATAAGAGCTGCCATGGTTATGTTGTCTTTTCATAGCAATAGCACACTGACTAAGACAGAGAGAGATTATATGTACTGTGGTTATAAAGCAATTTCACTTAAGAGGTATGCATCTCCATACCAGTTATTACTAATTCATTATGAGCACAAAGGCTAGGCTAAAGATAATATAATTTAATCTGAATAATCGTTAGGTGTGTTCATATAACAGCTCAAGGCAAGAAATAACATCCAGTATTTTCTGAACAGTTGGATAAAAATTAAACTTAGGAAAATCCTATTGTTCAATATAGTTGATAATATTTTTAATTTAAAAAAAATACATATTGATATAAACAGTTTAGCTATTATATGGTTGATCATTTGATAAAGACCTTTAGTTTCCATCTGAAAGAAAATATACTGGACACTCAGGTTTCAAGTAAGATGGGTCCCTGCCCTCAAGAAGAGTAAAGTCTTCTCAGCGGTAAGAGTGAAGTTCTCTGTTTGATTTGTTTTGTTGCTATGGTGTATTTATTGTTGTACTTTGCTATATTTCTGATTTTGCAGGTATACAAAAAGTATACCAAGAAAGGAGCACTGGGAAGAAGGAATTACAAAAGACTTCGACAGTAATATTGACAGCAGCACCTTATTTTGATACTTTTAAGTAAGTACATTTTACTCATTAAACTTAAAAACCACTAGGGCACTCAGGTCAAAATTAATTTAATAAATAAACCCATGAAGTCATAGAAACAATTGAAGATACAAGACAGCTCCGATCATAACTAGACCGTTGCTCAACTTAATTGTTCTTTCTCACATTGCTATCTCCTGTTATCGTGTTACAACTGCAGTGCTTCCTATCTGGGATTTTACTTGAATACAGTAGTGTGAACACAACTGACAAAAGATTATCACTCTACCTTCCAGCCTTTTATCTGCTTTGTATTCACAAAATGTCAAGCAGGAAAATGTTAACTCGTTCACACACTTGATGCTATTCATGCTCCATATCCAAGTTCAAGACTTACTGCTTTCACTTTAAATTGATTTAGTTATCCTTTCTATGAGAGAAAATACTAGAACACACATGTAGAAAACCTATCCATAGGGTTGAAATCATTGTGAAAGTCTGTAAATATGCAACATGATACTCAATATGAAGCCATTATTGTATCCACAAAAGACAGCAAGCTGAAACAATGTCGTAAGTGCTGGCTCTCCATATTCTTGTAATAAAGCATTTAATTCAGGATTTTATTCTTTCTTTGTTTCTTTCAAATGCTATTGCAAGCTCTTCCAGGAGTATGGTTGTAAATGAGTTCTGTTCCACATGCCAGAGTTATCACAAATGCATCATATTTCTGTTCTTAAGATTGCTCAATTCATTGTTCCTTTGGTGTATTGTCATAGTCATGGGATAGGAACTTTGGGGTTGAAACAAGGTTTCAGAGCACAGTGGAACCATGTTCAAACTCATGCTAGAAAGCTGGAATGACACTGTGAAACACTGTGGCTACCGCTTTATGTGCAGGAAATGCTCACTGGGAGGTTAAAAATAAAGTCAAACTTTGGAACAGATGAAAGAATCACAGAATGGCCACAAAGTGATCTTAGAACCAGGAAGTATCAATGATTGTTCTTTAGGAGTCTTACTTTGCATTAGAAATAAGAAAATTGCATAGATCCATTTGACTATTTTTATAATGAGATTACCTCCTGTCTTTGTAGCTAATATGATGAGAAGAAATTTAGAACAGTAAAAAAACAAAACAAAAAACAAAACAAAACAAAAACAAAACAAAAAAAACAACAAAGGTTGTTTTATATTGCAAAAAAAATTAGTTCATCATTTAAACAATAGATATTCCTCTGGCTTGTATGATGATTCTGTGCATGGTTTTATTTATTTCTTCACTATCTGAATATGATGGTGGATTGAGGCTCTTTCTTCCTCTATTATAAGAAGTGTTTTTTCCCTCCCTGAACTGATAAAAGAACTAATTAATGAAATGTGAAGCAGGAAGCCACCTTTAGCCCATAGCTGGAGTTCTGCATTCAGTCTCAAATGCCAAATTAGGAGCACAGTAAACAAACAAAATGATGAAAACATGGCATGTCTAAGATGCATAGTTTGTCTCTGGATTTGAGTATTTAAGAAAAACATTCAGAAAAAAAGTTGAGAAGGTTGCAGGGGATGTTGTTCATGCTGTGGACCAATGGCTCGTCCTTTCTTCATGCACTTAACACTTTAACCTCAGTGTTGCTGAATTTGGGGTAAGAATTAATAGTAGTTGGTGTTATGTTTCTAGGGCCCTAAGAGACTAAATTAGTGACGGCTTGGAAGAGACACTATAGAAAGTCTAGCAGACTGTGAAATTCAGTCTCAGATGGCAGGAAAGGGGGTAGGTCATAGGAAGTTGATAGGTTGAAAAGATCTTAAGAATCCACAGGCAGATAAGACAACATTAGGCTGGGCCATCCATATATCTGCTCTTTATATATGTTTTTAAAGATATGATAACAAAAATGTCTACAGTGAAAAAGCATGAAGATTTTCAAAGCCAGGTGCTCAACTGGTCCATATAATCTAGTCTTGCCCATGAGCACCTGTGTCAAGAGCCATCCTGTTAAAGGAGCTCACTAGATACGTGGGCTGTCTAGGAGGTGATCCAGTATTTTCAAAGTCTGTACTGTGATGCATACCCAGAACTGCTTCCAGCCTCTGTCACACTGTCAGGAGCCATTCATTGATTTGGGGAAGTTCAGTAGGCATGAGAGATCTCTGGAAGGGATGTGGTATTTTGCAAGGTCTCTACTGTGTTGCACCCCAGAATTGCTTCCAACCTCTGACTACCCTGTCAATTGTGCACTGTTGTATCTCTCTACAATCTGGCATTAGAGCTGGGCATGGTGGTGCATGTCTTTAATCCTAGCACCCAAGGAGGCAGAGGCAGGTGAATCACTGTGATTCTAAGGCCAACTTGGTCTACCGAGTGAGTCCAGGACAGCCAAGACTAGATTCAAGACCAGCCTGGTCTACAAAGTGAGTCCAGGACAGCCAAAGTTACACAGAGATACCCTGTCTTGAAAAAAAAATCTGGCATTGATGTGGACTGATACTTTCTGAGTATTGACCATCTCTGATTGAACAAACTTCCTACAGGATCTTGTTTGAGGATATACTGTTTGCTGTTCAGATGAGTTAATCCCTGATTATGGAATTCCTGATTTGATTCAAGTAGTTTTAAAAGTTAAATTGTTTTAGATCTCCTAAAACAATTTTAGAGAGTTAATGGCTACAATAAATACCTTTGTGAACCTCCAGATCTTCACTAGGGATAGCCTTGTAACAAATTTGTGGCTTCAGATAAGCCTCCACTCCAGATAGAACCAGGAATCCTGGTATTCACCATAAATATAGGCAAGTTGGTTTAAACTTTCTATGAACCAAAGATATAATGGGATTACCTATATATGTCTATGCTAAGTACAAACCTTAATGTCCATATATACAAACTGTTGTTATAATTCCTTATACCTTGTCACTTTGTGGCATCATATGTTGTCATTTTAAATTTTACTCTGTTTCTTAGAATGAAAGACGGATAAAATTATTGTCCTGAACTCATTATGAACTAAGAGATAGCTAGATAATATATAGTTCAATCCTATTGAAAAGTCACTCTGAACACACTGTGAACTTATGTAGTGGGTACCTAGATAAGAAATGTTTGGCTATAAAACATATAACCTGTTGCATTTTAGAATTCATCTGTTTTTGTTTAATTGCTCTTTTTTGACTACGAGGTAATTCCCCTTTCTCAGAAGTATAAGTACAGTGACCGACAATAGACGGCATTGAAATTGGGAAGCTTAACTTCAGTTGAAGTTGAGATGCCTAACTTCATTCACCTTTTCTCTTGAGTGTGTGTGTGTGTGTGTGTGTGTGTGTGTGTGTGTGTGTGTGTGTGTGTTTGTGTGTGTGTGTGTGTTTGTGTGGTTTATTTTCTACCTCTCTCTCATTTCTTATTTTCCTGTAGATTCGCAAATAAGTTAGCCGACTCAGGGCTTTCCCATCAACCTTTAGGGCCAACAGGCCTAAGTTTACGTAAGATTACTGGAGATCTCAGTGAAGAAGCCTATCTACAGATCAAACAGCCTCCTTTTACAATCCCCTGTAGTTTCCAGCCTGAAGCCGCTTTTACACCCTCAGCTATAGGAAAATCGTGTCAGTTTAAGTTTTCCTTCTCAGCGGGAGTACAGCCAGTCTCTAGAGAAGAAAACTCTGGATTCCATTTTCTCTTTTTCCTTTCAATCCTGATCAGTTGCCTGAGCCATCAGCTCTGGCTGCCCAAGAGATAAGTCAAACTGGAAGGGCATCCGCATCCAGCACCCTACCCTGGACCTTCCCAGAGCAGCATCCGGGCATGAACACACCTGCACAGATCAGCCCAAAAAAGGAAAATCCTGTCCATGCTCTTGCGGACTTATAGTTCATTTCACTTCTTTTCCTAACTAAATTCCACCCTGCTATCTATTCAAGTGGTGAGTGTGCATGTGCAAGTGTGTGTGTGTGTTTACTGATGTCTGTGTGTGTCTGTGTATGCGTGCTGCGAGGCATGGGTGTGTGTGTATGCAATGTGTGAGGTGTAAGTGTGTATATATCTGTCACTTAAGTGTGTATGTAAGTACATGTGAGACATTTGTGTATGTGGTATATGCCTGTGCACATGGTATGTGTTAGAAACAAAGAAAAGTCTCTGTTGTAAAGAAGGAACACATAAACAAAAATATAAAGATAGCTCAGGAATGCAATTTTCTTTTGCAAAATGGCTACAAGAAGACCCAAACTAGCAGGCACACCAGGGTAGGAAATTCACTTGACTTATTATACTGTAGGTCTCTGCCTTTTCCTCATTGACTGAAACCTAATCATGTACTCCTTCAAAATTGGCTAGTTTCAGAATAATTGGTCCAAAGGAAATAAAGGAAAGCAGGCAGGAGATAACTATAGCTCCCATAGATCCAGAGATGAGGAAACTGATGTTTTACTCAGTGAGGAGAATGAAAATATTTGCATTAAAGAGTAGGATGTGGAGAAGGTTAAAAGTGGGCACGATGTATGGATCATTGGCCATATGTAGGCCAACTACCTTTGAAAAGAACCTCACATGTATGAGGTATATGTGTTTGTGTGGTGTGCATATGTGAGGTTTGTATGGTACGAATGTCTATGTGTAATATGTATGTGTATATATGTCTGTGTGTAGTGTTTGTGGTGTGTGAGGTATATGTGTAACTGTACACTCTCTCTCTCTCTCTCTCTCTCTCTCTCTCTCTCTCTCTGTGTGTGTGTGTGTGTGTGTGTGTGTGTGTGTGTGTGTGTGTGTGTGTTCTCTTTCACACATGTTGCATGACTCTCCATTCACAATTGCTCAGGGAAACCTTTTCCAGTGAGTTTTATTCCTAAGGTTTCTATGGCCAGTTGCAGTTTTCCAGGTGAAAATGATTCCTTGAGACTGCTTTTAGCAACTGGTATAGACTTGTTTAAGCAAGCAGGGCAGTGCAAAGTAAAGGGGATGAAAGGCAAGGATGAGAGCACACACCAATTTCCTCCCTTACAAACCATTTATATTACTTATCAGAATTTTAATTTCATCTGCTAAGTAATGCAGGTCCCCAGAGCAGAGATTAAAAATGCAACCACAGGTTAGGATCCTCAGCTGCTTTTTCGTTAGATTGTGTGTGCACTATGATTTCTGAGAGTTTCTTTCATGATGAGCAAAGGTTGCTTGAGTTAATCAGTGAATTCCTTTCTGTATTTATTTTTTAATAGGAAAGGAACAGTGGATGTTAAAGGGGATTTTTCTATTATAGGAAAAACACAGTCTTGTGATAATTTAATTCCAATATCCTCCACTTATCAATTAGCATCAGATATAAGATCAGCACTTATTCTATCTAATATGTGGAAAGGTATGGGTTCAGAAATATAACACTAATTCTTTGCAGAGAAATATTTCCTTAGCCAAGTTGGACACTGACTGGCAGCAGAGATAGAATGTGCTATTGTCCATTTCGTTGCTGTTATATGCTGCCTGTGTTACCAGCATGGATTTAGAGGTGATGGGATTTTCCTGCAGACCCATTAGTTTTATGAGGTTTGGCAAGGCCCACACTGTGTTTATTAGTGATAGTAATTGTGTCTATTTAAACTGGGTTTGACTGCATAGCTTTATTCTTTGTATTCTCTGGATAACAAGAAGAACAGGAGATAATTTAACTGTGGGTGATGCTAAACAGTGATCTGACATGAAGCTTAGTGTTCAGCCATTTGTGATAATAAGTGCTTTAATTGTGCGGTTAATTGCAGGTACCTTCGAGACATAACTCTAAGTCATTCTGACAAGTAAAGTCAGAGAGACTCCTACCACCCAGCCCTTCCCAACCTGATTTAGGTGGCTTTACTTTCATGGTCCTTCTTGAAGTACATCCCTTAGCCTCAAGAGTGTCATTTTAGAAGCTTGTTAGAAGAGCAAATTTTATATTTTGGCTTATATCAATTGGATCCAAGACGTTTCTAGACAGTCCTGCAATATGTCATTTAGCAGGCCCCCTGGCGGACTGTTCTCTATGGTAGTTTGAGAAATACTGTCCAGGAAAGTCCTTGGTACAGAAGTGTTGCTATCATTTGGTGTTGAACAATTCAGTGTCAAACATTTTTGAATTATTCTTAATGAATTAATCTTCTACATCAAAATTACTTAATGCTGAAAGATCCTGTAATGCTTAAAACTATCAGCCATTCCTTAATTTTAGTGCATATATTTACAATGAGAGATTGTCATTCCTTATTAATGTGTTCACTTTGGAGTTTGGTGAGAAAGTTCTTTTTATTCTTTCTGTATCTCTCCTTGGATGCCCTCTCTCATTATCTAAAGGAGATAGCACTGCATGCCCTATTAAACAAGATGCATCTTTTAGCACCTATATCTCTTCCTGAACTCTTTCAATAAATGCTACTTGATTGCTCTTGCATGTTGAGATGGGCACTTAGAATAATCAAAACATCAAGAAACTGTGATGCTTGGTTAATCCAGAGCAGGACAGCTTTGTCAGCTCCAATAAGTGGGTCAAGACAGGAACAGACAACAATATATTAAATGGTCAAAGAGGCTTTATGGGAAGTTTAATGTACAAGATCTTCTCATAAAAAGTAAACAATTCAATAACACAACCATGTTTCAACATTTTCTATTTGGTTAGATTCAAAAACATCCATAGTCCCATTTTCAGTAGTGAAGATGCCAACCCATGTGGTATCAAAAGCCTGGTGGAAATTATTCCTCATAAAACCACAAGAGAGTATATTTATTAGTGACCAGCCATGTGGATACAAAAATCTTAAACATTTGTTACCTCAAAGGTAAAAGGTTTAATTTTAGCTCATTGTAGGTGCGGGAACATTATCAAGAGATATGATTCTCCTGTACCAGCCCTGAAGTTCTGATTCCAGATGGAGAAAGAATTGTGGCCTAGAATCTGGCATTTATATTGTAGACTCCATGGCAAGAACCAAGTGTTGTTGGTTTTTTTATTTTTTTATTTTTTATTTATTTTTTGCCAAAGGGACACTAGAGTTACCTGAGAAGAGGGAACATCAATTGATAACATGCTTCCATAAGACTGACCTACTGGCAAACCTGTGGACTCAGTTTCCTTGATTAATGATTCATGTGGGAAGGCTCAGCCCACTATGGATGGTGCCAGCCCCAAGTAGCTAGTCATAACATGAATAAACACCTAAGTTGAGCAAGCCTGGATGAATAAGGCAGTAGGTAGGATTCTTCCATGGCCTTTTCTTCAATTTCTGCTTCCAGATTCCTGGCTTGATTTCCTGCTCTGACTTCCTTTCATGATAGACTACAACAATAAGCTGAAATAAACATTTTTATCCCCATGATAGACTACAACTGTAGGCTGAAATAAATGTTTTTTATCCCTAAGTCGCTTTAATGCTTTATGACAACAATAAAAACCAAACTAAGACAGATGCTCATAACAGGTCTTTTCTCCCAATGTCAACATTTGAATATACCATGGTCATATACATTCATAGTCTAAAACATAAATATGTCACCCCGGTAAGGAAACTAAGATTCTGTAGGGGGAAAGTGTATTACCCTCCTACAATGAAGATTGATAGAAGAACTCAACCAGCCACAGTAATTAGATGAGTAGAAGGGAAGTTGTTTATTACTGAAAGACATCTGGAGAACTGTCCCAACATATTGAGTAAAATTTTCATTCAATAAAAAGCCTCAATGAAGTGGAAAAAGAGGACTATAGTCCCAGATATGGGACCAATCAAATATGGAACAGAAATCTTAGCTAAATTAATTCTGTAAAACTTTTTGAAATAAAAAAATCTTCTCATGTTGATCTATGCTAAGTTGAATGAGAAAAAATATAAACCAAAGGGAATCCTTGTTGAGGATGTAGCTGAAAGAGCAGAGAGAGAGAGAGAGAGGTTCTCCAGTGTGCCATGGGTTAAGTACCACCACCACCATACATACATGCATACATACATACATGCATACATACATACATACATACACACACATGCATGGTGTGTGGGCAGAGAACTGTGGTATATTTCAACTCTGCAAGCCTTATTTTATGTCCCAAAGGCAACTCGAGCTTGACATCAAACACTTTATCTGTGACTTTTCATCTCTGAGCCTGGAAGTAAAAGAGAAGGAGAATAAGAGAAGTGAAAAGGTTGCTGTCCAGCAATCCTCTATCTGCTCATACCTTTCCACTGATTAAGATGAAAGACTGTAGAATGAGTGCTCCCATTAGTGGGGATTCTAAGAGCCATGTTTCTGTTATTTAAAATGATAAACTAACTGGTCAAAAGAAGACCTGAATCTGTAAAACTAGAAGGAAATATATAGAAACACATGATGTGAGAGTCCCAGAGTTAGCCATCCATCCACGTAGTTATTTCTGTGTAGACACCAAGCTGCACATGTGTAGCAGCATCTGCACTTGAGCATATTTAGGCAGAAATTATCCATAAAGCCTATTTTGCACCCTAACAATGCTTTCTTTTTTTTTTATTAATAATTTATTCATGTTACATCTCAATGGTTATCCCCTCCCTTGTATCCTCCCATTCTTCCCTCCCTCCCATTTTCCCCTTACTCCCCTCCCCTATGACTGTTCCTGAGGGGGATTACCTCCCCCTCTATATGTTCATAGGGTATCAAGTCTCCTCTTGGTAACCTGCTGTCTTTCCTCTGAGTGCCATCAGGTCTCCCCCTCCAGGGGACATGGTCAAAGGTGAGGCACCAGAGTATGTGAGAAAGTAATATCCCACTCTCCACTCTACTGTGGAGAGTGTTCCGTCCATTGGCTAGATCTGGGTAGGGGTTTAAGGTTTACTGCCTGTATTGTCCTTGGCTAGTGCCTTAGTTTGAGCAGGACCCCTGTGCCCAAATCTGCCTATCATAATGTTCTACTTGTAGGCTTCTTGGACCCTCTGGGTCCTTCTACTTTGCCTTTCTCCCATGATTCTCTCATCTAGAATCCCACTAGAATGTCCTCTCCTCTGTCTCAGTTTCCTGGTAAGTGAAGGCTTTCGTGGGACATGCCCGTTGGGCTAATATGCAGATATAAGTGAGTATATACCATTTGAGTCTTTCTGCTTCTGGGTTAACTCACTCATTATGATCATTTCTAGCTCAATCCATTTATCCACAAATTTCGGGAAGTCCTTGTTTTTAATAGCTGAATAGTATTCCATAGTGTATATGTACCACAGTTTCTTTATCCATTCTTCTATTGAGGGACACTTCGGCTGTTTCCATGTTCTGGCTATTATGAATAAGGCTGCTATGAACATGGTTGAGCAAATTTTCTTGTTGTGTGCTGGAGCATCTTCTGGATATATTCCAAGGAGTGGAATAGCTGGGTCTTGAGGAAGCCCTATTCCCATTTTTCTGAGATAGCACCAGATAGATTTCCAAAGTGGCTGTACTAGTTTGCATTCCCACCAGCAATGAAGGAGTGTTACTCTCTCCCCACATCCTCGCCAGCATGTGGTGTCGCTTGAATTTTTGATCTTAGCCATTCTGATGGGTGTAAGTTGGAATCTCAGAGTTGTTTTGATTTGCATTTCCCTGATGATTAAGGAGGTTGAGCATTTCTTTAAGTGTTTCTCAGCCATTTGATATTCCTCTGTTGAGAATTCTCTGTTTAGTTCCATGCCCCATTTCTCGATTGGGTTCTTTTCTGAAGGTTTTTCTGCTCTGAGTGATGTGTTTGGTTTCTATTACATGTAGATCATTGCATTCTAAATATCTCCTTCATATTATAAATTTCCTAGATAAAAAACTGCAATACTTCAATTGAAATATGGCATTTTAGCATTATTTATGGACTGCAATATTATAATTAAGTTTGTTTGATATACTAAATAGTAATCGTGCCAGGGAAAATACCATTTTCACCTCCTCAATGTCATCAGTTTAATTTCTTGAAACTTTAAAAGTCTTTTTCTGCTGGGCATGGTGGCTCAAGCCTTTACCCCAGCACTGGGGAGCAGAGGCAGAGGTAGGAGGATCCCTGTGAGTTCAAGGTCTACAAAGAAGTTCCAGGACAGCCAGGGAAATTACACAGAGAAACTCTGTCTCAAAAAACCAAAATAAATAGACAATAGATGGATGGATGGATAGATAGATAGATAGATAGATAGATGATAGATAGATAAAAAGTTTTTTTTCATTAGTTATTTTATAATGTATAATCAATTCTTGCATATTTCAGTTACAACAATGTCTTACAAAACAATAAACCTCTTCCCCTTTCTCTAATTGTACTCTGGTACCCAATGCTGGCCTTTTATCCAAAGATTGCTTTCATTTTCTCTCATATCTAGTGTTAGGGGGTAGAAAGGGAAGAAGAAAAGGGGCACAGAAGGAATAACCCACAGAATAGCAAATGCCAGTTATATTTATATTCATCAAGAGTTGTGGGAATAGCTTCTTCTTTCTAATAAAAATTTGTATTTACTTAGAAGAATTCAGAATGTCAACAAAACAGCTGCAGTTTTTTTGTAATTACAGAACAGTATTCAGTCAACAGAGCAATAATTATCTCCATATAAACTGCATCAGAGACAACTTAAGTTAAAAATTCAAAACAAAACAATGAAAAAAACCTACAATAGTCTACCATCCCAATATATATAACAATTTGTGCTGTGCATAAAACAAAAACAAAAACAAAAGACCCCACCCTGCTTTAAATTTTCATGCCAATCTACAACCCCCAGCCTGTACCAGACATCACTATTGGCTGCTGAAATTTTAAAATCAACCTTTGAAGAGAATGTACATCCTGCCATCTGTATCTCCGATGAGCTGTATGTGTGTGGATCATGAAGGAAAAAAGTAGATTTCAGGGGAGAGAAAATGGCTCAGTGGGTAACCGTATTTGCCGCATAAATATGAGGACTGAGGTTCGGGTCTTGCATCTATGTTAAGAGCCAGCTGTGCTCACCCTTGTCTGCATCCTCAGTGTTGGAGAGTAGAGAATATCAGATGCCAGAGCATCATTGGGACTGGCTGGCCATCAGCATGACAGTTCAAAAACAGCAAAGTCAGGTTCAGTGAGAGAGCCTGCTTCAAGGATAAGACAGAGAACAGTGAAGGACAACTGATGTCTCTTTCTGGCCCCCACACAAGAGTATATTGACGCACCTGCCTGAACATAGACATATACATACATGCATTCCCCTCAATAGCCAATTAAAATATTTAATATTAATTACGATTATAGTCATAGTTCTCCTCTTGTAATAGAACAGAAGGCCTTTCCCCTTAGTGGGCTCCCTCACCAGGCAACCACTGTAGAGGATGAGCCCAGTCCTGATGTGACGTGACTTGCTGGGATGCATAGCAGGGTAAGATCTCCTTTCCTGAGTGGTTGGGGAGGGGATATGGGGAAGAGCAGGAGGAGATGAGAGAGGGGGCTATGATTGAAATGTAAAGCGAATCAATAAATTAATGAATAAAAAGAAAAGAAAAAGCCCATCACACATGTGGCCAGATACTTGGGTTTTAGCTGGTTCTGGAAGTGTTCAAGTTGACAGGCAAGATTAACTGCCACAGATTCTCCTAAAGCTGGTTGTGAGCTGCTTAATATGTGTGCCAGGAACTGAACTTGAGTCCTCCAGCGGGGGGAAAAGTATATGCTAATAAACACCGAGCCATCTCTCCAGCCTCAATAAATACATTATTTCAAAGCAAAAATTACTCCAAACTAGTATTGACAGTTAACCTTTAAAGTAGTGGGATGAGTCAGATCTTCAATTTTGTGATTAAAAAATAATAAAATTTAAAAACCTGAAGATAAAGCAATTGAAAGAGCTGAAACACCAGAGAAAACAATTATTGCAATAATTACAAATAAATAATTGTTAGATTTAAGATTAAATGATAATTAAACTTTCAAACAGCTATAATTAAGAAACAATTAAATTGTGTCACTTTCTTTTGTTTTTCATCTAGTGTTCTAAATATTCAGATATGGAAATTATTTGGTAGTATAATATTATATTATATAGTATAAAAATGCTATTCTATTATGGTATCCGATGAATTTTGCGTCTACAATGCTGTAAAATATGATTCATGTAGCCATGCAGTTGAAAGCTAAATAAATAAAAAATAATTTTAAAAACCAAGTAATTCAAAACTAAACTACAAGAATATTAAAATTGTTTAAGATTCAGAAGTTATAAAATGCAACTTTTTAAAAACTTTCTTTCACCTCTTCACCTCTTGATTTGAAGAGATGGCTCTGGACATGACATTTGTGTGTCAGGCCCATAGCCTCCTACAGCATCAGTATTCTATTATGAGCTATTATACATATGAAATTGTCCTTACTTTATACTTTAGTGAACTCAATGCTCAGCATTAGTTACTCCACCATGGCTTTTCTGCTTGTTATTTGGTCAGTTAAACATCAAAATCTAGAATTTTCTTTGCCCTCTCCTTCTTCTCAGACTGATGCTTGTCTCTTCTCTGAGGTTTAAAATACTTGGAAATTCATCTCCATTGCCTTCAAAGAGTAATAGCCACTGACTGTGGACGAAACATTTTGACTCTTACATTATTTCTCCAAGGAGTATGTATCTATTGATCATCTCTTTCTTTCTGCATTTAATGTTCCTATGGCGAAGGCTGGGGCCAACTGTATTGATTCTTTTGTTTGTAGCTCAGTTGCTGTGTCTGGGTCACCAAGGAAATTCTCTTTGCTGAGAAGTCTTGTGACATCATAGGTATGTTCCCATTAATCACTGTGCATTACTTTTTCCTTGAACACGGTGGAAGATTCCCTTTTGTAGATTCTGGCATGGCTTATCTTTGTAAAAATTTACTTTATTGTGGTAGGGAATAAAATTTAGTTGCCTTAGGATGTTATAACTGTCATTTTCATTTTGAGAAGTCTCTTTAACCCATTTTTTATTTGTTACTTGTCCTGTCCTGTGATAGGGAGTCCTTGTTAACCTTGTAGGTTTGTCTCAGTTAACTCACTGAAATCTCAGAAACAGGACAGAGGAAACAGAACAATAACGAAGATACCACACAGATCTCCCCTGTTGAATTCAGCGCCAGTCCACAAAAGAAGCACCCTGAACATCACTGTTCCTGTGTCTATTAGATGTAGATGCCCTCTTAATGCTTATAAACTTTGTAAAAATTTAAATTGTAGTTGGAATCAATAATCTACAGTCTAATTCTGTAGGCCATATTTCTTTAATATGTCTGACGCCTTCTTAAAACTTGTTTGGGAAGCTACCTATGGAAAACGCAAAAATAAATGTTTGCATGAGAATAAAAAGACCTTTGTTTTCACGAAACATGTGCAATGTTATTATTTATGATATTCTGAATCTTATAATTTAGGTGGAAATATCAATCAGTGTTTACTTAGCAAGCATAAGATATATTGTAATGCAATTAGCTAACAGACTATTTTTGCTAAGCACATAAGATATATCTATTTCTCACCCTGATGTAATACTATTATTACTCACCTTATATAAATGAGAAAATATCCTGATTGCCCCCTCACTAATGACTTTTCTTTTAATGTTTGGGCTAGAATGTTCCCAAATACAAATAAATAAACAGACATTTATAACATCATATACCATATATTTTTTGTACTTATACTTTATACTTACATTGAATATAATATAAATTATGTATCCTATATTATATATTATTTACTACATATTATTATATATCATATTCTATATTTATTACATATATAATTTATAATATAACCTATATTGGGGGTATTTGTCATAGGTATCAGAGAACCAGGGAGGAATATGGGGGAAGGGGAAAGGATATGCTCAAAATATATCTTAAGAAAATTTCAAAGAATAAATAACATATTTTCTTTTTTTCAGTTTTTTTATTAACTTATTCTTGTTACATTTCAATGGTTATCCCATCCCTTGTATCCTCCCATTCTTTCCTCCCTCCCACTTTCCCCTTACTCCCCTCCCCTATGACTGTGACTGAGGGGGATTACCTCCCCCTGTATATGCTCATAGGGTATCAAGTCTCTTCTTGGAATAACATATTTTCTAAAGTTACTATACATACATATTTTTTAAACTTTTTTTAAAAATTCATTTTGTGAGTATACCGTTCGTACTGAAGCCAGAAGGTAATGTTAAATGTCCTCTATTATTTTCCACCTTGCTGTTGTTTTTTAAACATATATTTCTATCATTCTACTGTTTTTGTATTATTAGTATTATTATTTATTCACATTAAATCCTTATTGTAATCCCTTTGCTCTTATCTTTCTGTTCCCACCCTCCCTCCCTTTTCTACCCCATTCCCTTCCCATAGACCTCTGACAGGCGGGGTCCTCCCCCACCACCTGACCACAGCCTATCAGGCCTCATCTGGATAGCCTGCATCCCCTTCCTCTATGTTCCCACAGGGCCATCTACCAAGGAGCAATGATCAAATCACAGACACCAGAGTTCATATCAGAGGAAGTCCACCACTCTGCCCCACTTCTCCATGAGGAGAATGAGCTGTCCATTGGCTTGTAAGTGAGTAGATATTATGCCTGTCTTTTTGGGTCTGGGTTACCTCACCCGGGATGATCATTTCTAGTGCCATCCATTCCCCTGCAAATTTCAATATCTTCTTGTGTTTAATAGCTGAGTAGTATTTCATTGTGTAAGTGTAACAGTTTCTTTATCCACTGTTGCTGGGAGTGCAAACTTGTACAACCACTTTGGAAATCAATCTAGCACTTTCTCTGAAAATTGGGAATAGTGCTTCCTAAAGACCCAGCTATTCCACTCCTGGACCTGTACCAGAAAGATGCTCTACCATACAACAAAGACATCTGATCAACTATAGTAGCTTTGTTCATAATAGTCAAAATCTGGAAACAAACTAGATTTCCCTGAACCAAAGAATGGATAAAGGAACTGTGGTACATTTACACAATGGAATACTATCCAGCTATTAAAAACAAAGAAGTCATGAAATTTGCAGGCAAGGGGATAGAACTAGAAATGATTACCCTGAGTGAGGTAATACACCTTGTTTTTTGAGATAGTCTCTTACTGACATGGAGTTCACTGTTTGTCTAGGTCCTCATGCTTGCTCAACTAGCCCTTCAGTAACAGACATTCTTCCAACCATCTCTGTGCACATTTTATTGGAGCCTGAAATTTTTTGATAAAGCTGAAAACACATTTCAAATGGAGAACACAGATTAAAACCAACCAACATCCTCCAGTTTTTCTATCATAAATATTTCAGCAACATCTACTTTTTCCCTTTTACTGTATACTTTCATTAAAGATAAAAATCCTTCACCCCAACACTGATATACTCAAGTGAAGAATCATCTACAGACATTTTATATAGTTTTGGTATTAAACTACACAGCCAAATTTCATAAAGCATTCAGTATTTTTTCTTTCTGAATACTCAGATAAACATGCTTCCTTGTTAAATATATGCCTAACTGTTTTAGAGTTGAGCATTATTCCTTTGTTTTGTGCTGCCTAAGGCCCCATTAAGCTATCAACTCTGTAGCTAAAGCCTTTGTATCCCTGGCCTTTTGGTCTTTGTAGGATGAACTAACTGCAGGACATGACCATTGAATTCAGAATAGAATTTACTACTTGGTTATAAATTAAGATCACTCAAGGAGAAAGCAGTGTTAATTGTTGAATTTGGAATTGTGATCTTAAGTTGAATGTTCTCGTTGACTTCATTTATTTTTCAAATAACTCCAAATGTAAGATCTCAGTCTTAATCTTACCTGTAGAAGTTGGCACCTACAATCCTTTCTTGAGAAGAAAGAAAAACGTAACAAAACAAAAGTAGAAAACTTAATGATGTCCAATTCCTCTTGTCCACCCACGCTCACCTAGAGATTCTAAATATATGGCTGAACTTAAAACACTGCAGAGTTGTGTTGACATGAAACCCTTCGGGGCTAACATTTCCCTGTATCTAAGCAGAATGGAAGATGTTTTGTTGGTGGTAAAAGTAGAAATGTCATTACATAAAGAGGCAAGAGGATATGTGGGTTCACCTGCCGGCCTTCTCACTCAGCATCTAGTCATAAAGAATGTCAAAAGCTGTCCTTTCTTTATATGTGGGCACCTGAGGCTCTCCTCCTCACCTGTGGTGCAGCATGTCTGCACCTGTGGCCTAGCTGTCTGCCTTTAGACCAAGGTCTTCTCTTACTCTTCCAGAGTTCTGCCTGTCTGTCATACTTAGTTTATAGTGAATTTGATATTTTCCTGCACAGAGTTTCCACTTTCGCTCAGTGGGCATTCTTTGAGCATCTTCTGCGTGCTCAGTTCCTGGCCTCGGTTCTCCCTGTTCTTGCTTAGTCTCTAGTGAACACAATATGAAAGCCTGAATCTGAGTGAGTAAAAAAAAGTGTGCTGTTCTTATTTTCTTAGCATTTCTATTTTCCTTGTTAGCATAAGAATCTGTTACATTTTCTCCATTCACAGACTAAAGTTGTTTCCCATAAACATTTTACTTTGAACAAAAAGCTTTGAATCCCAGGCGTGCCATGAACTTGACATAATCCTCCTGCCTCAGCTTCCCAAGCACTGAAATTAGATGAAAGCCACCATGCTGAGCTGATGTGTGTGTGTGTGTGTGTGTGTGTGTGTGTGTGTGTGTGTGTGTATAAACATTTGTTCTGAAAGAAAAATAATACTAAATAACTTCTGGACACTGTTCCTTATTGGTCCCTGATAGAGAAAAACTAAAATTAAATGTTTTTTATAATTATAGATAACTAATAACTGATATTAGTGATAATATGCACAAACCTGGTATGATATGAATATATGTATTATTCCCCTTATGAGCTTTGTTTTCCACTGTGTAATGTCCCTCATGGCTTAAAAGATGAACAGGGTAAAGATGGAACACATCCATCATATACTCTACAACGTTTTCCTTGTTATAAAAATGTTGCTGATGTGTTTATGTGTGTCCTGATTAAAAACAGTTATTAATGTGTTATAAATTGTTTTAAGATGTCCCTGGCATTAGCTTCAAACACTTAGTTTTATTTAACCCAATGGCAATGCTTACATGTCATTTCCATGTGATGAAAGTCTCCGGTTTTCATTGCTTCTCCAATATAGTGATATTTTAATCACCAGTGTTTTCAGTGATATTGTTCAGATGCTGAGTTGGAACTGGCAAGAAAATGTCATAATATAAGTAACTAGTGCTTCGTCTTTGGTGAAGTCAAAATCTGTTCATAATTTTTGTATGAGAATTCTACTATGCCTTGTGCAATCAGCACCCCGTAAATGGCTGATGAGCTAGTGAGTGCAGATCATAGAAGTGAGAGCTTTCCTAGCTTGTGCTTCGTCAACCTGCTTCTGATTTGGCTACTGCACATGGGAAACTCATGCCCTGCTTGAGAAGGCAAGAGTGCAGATGGCCATAGGCAAATAAATCCCTAATTCCTAGTTCATTTAATCCATTTTTAATTAATGATCATAAGCATTCAGTTCTCATAAAGACTCAGTAAAATTTCATGTCTGCTTGCTTTTTAGAAATTCAAATGATGGCAAGGCCACTGCACTCATTCAGTTGGCAAGTGTTGAAGGTGTTATTTTATTTTAAAAATCATGACATTGAACACTATTGGAGAGTGTTAGTGATAGCATGGACAGTAATTCATTTTCACTGATGAGTCCTTTTGATAAAGGTTCATAAATACACTGTGAAGGGTAGGGGCTACTCCAGCCAACCGCATTATCTTTGCAGTGTGTATTCTTCAATGAGCTGACTTCATGCTCTTGGAAGACTGAAGCATCTAGGATGCGGTAGGTTTTGAAAGAGCCCATCTGCTTCAGGATTTATCTTTGAGTCACTCACTCATCTCTCTGTCACAAGAGATAACTAGATTTCCATCCTGTGCAGGATAGCATGGTCTAGATGATTTGTATTATACACAATCGGCTAGTGGCAGAATGTGTTCAGCAACCATTTTCCTAAGCTGAGTATTAAGCACAGCTAAAACATTAAAATACCCCAAATGAAAAGGGCTGCCACTGGTTGTTGGTGATTATATTTTTAATCCTATTACTTTCTTCCACTTGTATATCTTTTTTCTTTTTTATTAATTTATTCAGATTACAACTCAATTTTTATCCCCTTGCTTGTCCCCTCCCATTTCTCCCTCCCTCCCCCCCCTCTTTAATCCCTTGTTTTTACCATGATCAAACATGAACAGTTCTGGAAAACACAACTAATTCTAGAAATCACCAGATGGAATGTAATGAAGAATTTCAAATGTGACAGTATTACTCCAAACTTTGTCCCCTTTCCCTCCACGTCCCAGTCTTGAAAGCCATGAAGAGCGCTTCCTTCAGCTCACCCAGCATCTGCTCTGTGGGGGCAGGAGAAGTGTGATTTTGAAGGTTATAGAGTTTTGGTTGGTTGGTTGGCATATGACTGACAAGCCGTGCTTCTGTCTGAGAGGCATGAACACAGCAATAAGTTGATCACTGTCTCACTGAAGATTCTCTTCCAAGATTTGACAGAACTTGAATTTTTAAAAGTCACCTTATGGACACATGAATAATTTCTAAGATGCACGTGTCTTTTTTTTTTTTAAGAGTCGCTTAATTTTTATTTGTAGGTATGTACGTATACCCATGAGTCAGGGTGCCCGTGGAGCTCTTAGGAAGGTGTCAGATTACCAAGAACTGCATTGACAGGCAGTTGTGGGCTACTGGGCATGGATACTGTGCTGAGAACCAAACTTGGCCTTTTGCAAATGCAGTGACAGCTTTTTTTTTCTTTCAGTTTTCAAGACAGGGTTTCTTTTGTGTAGCCTTGGCTGTCCTGCAATCACTTTGTAGACCAGCCTGGCCTCGAACACACAGCGACCCACCTGCCTCTGCCTCTGGAGTGCTGGGATTAAAGGTGTTCTCCACCAGCAGTTCTTAAACACTGAGCACTGTCCACTTCAAGATGTTCATTTCTGAGATGACAAAACATACACTTAGCTCTTCATTATCAAAACAAAAGCAGATACTTAACACAATACCAGTAAGTTACATTGTATCGTTTTGTAACTGATTCCTTCTCTCTCACCTCCAGACCTTGGCAAGAGTTTTTGTTCCTTGTCCTTAGTGTTTTGTTGTCACCAGAATATATACAAATGGAATTATTTAGCATCTAGTTTTGACAATTTAGCCACATTCACTAAGTCTAGCAGCTTATTGCTTAAAATTCATTCTTTTTTTTTTTTAACTTGGTGCATGTCACCTGCATACTAGAGAGGGAGAGAGACTCTGGGGGACCGAGGAGCTCAGGGTCTGCTTGCTGTGCACTAAGCAGACAGATAGAAAGTGTCTAATAAGGCAGACCAGACTCATGTAGGATGCAGCAGTGGTTTCTGAGGAGCTCCAGACAGGTGGTTGAGGATGAGATGGCTCAGAATTTGCCCCCTTTTAGGGACCCAGAGAAAAACAGCAGGAATGGAGCAGAAGGAGAAAAAGGTTCCTGAGAATCACCTCCCAAGAGAGGACTCAGGAGTTCTGTAGATCAAGGTGAAAAGGCCCATGTCCCATGATGATCACATCACCTGTCTTGAGCACCTTCAAAAAACCTGGTTTTAGGATCCTCGGTGTCAGCCAACCAGGAATACATTGAATATACAGTTTCCTGGGCCCCATCCTAGGCACAGGGAAGCAGAGCTTCTTGGGAAAAGGCAAGTGGGAATCTCGCTTTTCAGGAAACTGTTAAGAAATATTCTGGCTTCCTGCATGACAAATATTAAAGACTGGAGACTGGGTTAGTGGTATGCTGTAGTGAGGGGTTTTTCTTCCCATCCCTTAACTTCCAGAATAATGACTCTTGACATTCATTATACAAATGCCTAGGCCACATAGCTAGGCTCTTCTCTTACTACCTTATAACTTAAATTACGGCATTATACTAATCTACCTTCTGTCACATGGCTGGTTACCTGAGCTCAGGCACCATGCATCCTGTCTTCTTCACATCTTACCAGCAGATCTTCTACACCTGCTGCTATCACGGAACCCCTACTGCCTGCAGGAATTCCCACCTATTTCCTGCCATAGGATTTTGAATTCACTGGTGTTGCATCTGTATAATACACAAAGATGCCTTGTACAATGGTTTCGTTGAGAAAAGACAGCTATGGATTCCTGCACAGTTAGTTCCTGGCTTGGAAAAAATGTTGTAGAAGCTGAAACTGATCTGGTTCTGTGAATAAAGTAATTTGCTATTATTTCTGGTTATACAGAAAATGGGAACAGAGGATTCGTATGCTTCACTGTTGTGACAACTGGCCATCTGTAATAAAATGCAAGTTAGATATATAAATTGACTTCAGATTCAGTATCTAGAAACAATAATGTCTCTTAATGTAAAATGTAGCAATTATGGAAATAATATAAAGATGATAAACAGAGTACAGTTTCCAAAGGAAGATTGGGTTTAAATTCTTATTTCATTTAAGTGTGTGTGTGTGTGTGTGTGTGTGTGTGTGTGTGTGACCATATGAGACAGAGATTTGGGATAAATCTCAGGTTGGCATGCTTGACAGCAAGTGTCTTTACCCATTAGATTATCTGTCTTCCCTGGAGTGTTTAATAAATTGTTTCATTTCACCCTTTGATGAGGCAATGGCATCTCTAAATACATAGCAGAAATTAATAATAATCATTAATCATATAATAATTATACATGTAATTATAGTATCACCATTATAATATTGCAAATACTGTTAGTAAGTTTTAATTGCAACATCATGAAAATATTAAAAGTATCTCAGTAACTGAAGCTATTATTGTAGTCTATTAATTCTTAATCAAAACTCCTAAAGATATTTCTCCTCATTCTCCCTTACCTTGAGACGTTGCACAATGCTTCTTTAGCCCACGTATTTATTTCTGTTTATTAATTCTGATTATTTAAAATCAATCTCTAATATGTAAATGAAAGTCAAATTCATAAATATAAATAAAATCAACAGTAAAATAGTCCATATAAAATAAAAATTGCAAGCTATTTTAAGTTTTAGTAAAGCCTTACTTAAAAATATCAGTTACAGGTCATTGATTAGGAGGAAAGCTCAAATCAGACGAAGAAAATATTTTGTATAAGTCATAGATGAATGACTGCATGAACTCAAAAAGCCTTCAACTTTTGGGTTTGTTCTACTTATTTCACTCATGGAAGAGATGAGGAAAAGGAAGAGGGAAGGAGAGAGGGAGAAACACACACACACACACACACACACACATACAGGGAAAGAGAGAGAGAGACAGATAGACAGACAGACACAGGAAGAGAGAGACAGAGAGACAGACAGAGAAAAGAGAATGAGAGAGGAAGCCTAAGCTTTCTTTGCTTTGAGGCCTTGTGGTGCTCTTGTCTTCTACCCCAGTAACTCAGCCAAAAATGAAAAACAGACTTCGGGTGTGTTGTGGCATTATTTTGATCCATGTTAGTGCATGCAAGGGACTTTGGTTTGGCTTGGTTTCTTTTGTAGCATAAATTAACAAGGTGTCAAATGAACATCATGACCCCATCTTTTTTCTCTTCAGCAGCATGAATTCATAGCAGCACAAGCCTCATTTTGCAGTGCAGCGAACCCCACGTGTGGAGAATGGTACCAGCTCAGCAGGGTCTCAGGCTCATATGCTCCCACATGCTGACCTTTCTCTGGGAAGGAAGGAGAAGGCTTTCCACAGCCTGTGACTCATAAGAGCTTGGCTCTCTAGAGCATTCTCTGCCCACTGAGCACACACACACCCTCTGCTTCCTCCACCAACTGTGAGATTGCCCTACAGAAATTGCCCTCTCAGCTGCGGGATTCTCTGCACACAGCACTACCCTGGTTTTGGAAAGTGCTCAGCTCTCTGTCTCCCCTGGGCACATTGAACAGCTGAGTTGAAGAGTGAAAACTGCCAAAATGCTAATCATGGGGAGAAAAAAATAATAATAACAAGATCCAGATGGGGTAAAGTGGACATGTTTCATTTACCCTGGGGGACCTACAGTATATCACTTGTGATGCACAGACACTGAGCCTGGGCTCTTTGTAAACAAACACTACAGAGGCATATGCCAGAAGATTATAAACAAGGTCAGCCATAAATTTGATGGGGCTTTACACTGCTCTCTACATACACAACTGGGCTTATTCAGCAGGATCTCGGGCAACAGTCTGTTCTCTTGGCTCTTCTTCAACCCTGGGGACTAAACTCACCAAAGGGCACTACCCCAGGGGACCAATCACCCTCATGAAACTCACAAGCTTTTCCCAAGAAAGCAAGAAACTGTCTC
This sequence comes from Acomys minous, assembly GCF_964271855.1. Taxonomy (NCBI): domain Eukaryota; kingdom Metazoa; phylum Chordata; class Mammalia; order Rodentia; family Muridae; genus Acomys; species Acomys minous. The sequence continues at coordinate 66,420,041 of NC_140490.1, forward strand.
ATTTTGCCTGTGTGTCCACTAGGCAGCTGCCGGGATGCTGCCAGGATGCTGCCGGGATGCTGCCGGGATGCTGCCGGGATCCTGATGAGCACAAACGCTGCGCTCAGCCTTTTGTGTGTGGAGACAGGTGGCTCCTGCAAGCACATTTGTAGGCTTCCAATCCTGGTTCCACTCTCTGCCTGTCTGCACTGACTTAGCAGAAACGCCACACACACACACACACGTTCCCTTAACAAGCATGCAGGCAATTCTGAACGTTGCTTTCAGGAAGGGCTCAGAGGACCGTGAAATAAACTATGAAAACCAACTCCTATGAGAGCGGGTTTTATTTCTTTTCAAATAAATGCTTTTCTAAAAAGTTGGTGGGGTAGCTATACACATTTTAGCAGTATCAAGTATTGTTTTCACTGCAGGAATCAATTGTATGCTATCGGAAACAGTATACACGCCTTCAAGCTGTGTTTTATTTTCTCATTAGTGTGACTGAAACGTTAAGCCAGGGAGGATTTGCTTTGGCTCACAGTTTGAGGAAACAGTCTATCCTGGAACAAAAGACATTGTAGATGGGGTTCCACCTGTTTCAGAGAAACCCAGAAAGTGTCATTTGTTCTACCTCAGAGGATCAGGAGGCAGAGTTGGTGCTTCTCTATGCCGAGCTGACCTGTGACCTTTCAGCCTTCATCTATGGCTCTTTCTCTGCCGGGAAAGCCCCATGTACAAAATATCCCACAACCCCCATAAATAGACAATGAGCTGATACCCAAGTGCTCAGTCACACAAGGGGGCATTTCACACACAAAACTTAATGCTTGTCATTTCATATAAAATCTTTTCTCCTAGTTGTTCTGTTCATAACTAAGCTATGGATAACTTAATGACAGTCTGTAAGGGCTCAAATCTGCACTATTCAAAGTCTCTGAGATCAAATAAATAATGCATTCAAGTGTTTCCACACACTGACCTACCTCTAACTCTGCACTGACGGTCTTTGTGTACAAAAAGCAAATTGCAGTCAAATTAAGTTCTCCTGCGCTCATCTGAGTAGCATCTAAATGATAAGTGCTTGTTGTCCTGGAGGCATGTTTGAGGACTGGGAACCTCTGACACTTGGTTGTTATCACAACAGGATGACATCCACGGAATCATATTTCTACCCACCGTGTAGATCCAGGGGAGCCATGGATAGGATGTTTTGCCCAACGCTTCTGACTACATTGGTTCTCGAGGATGGGTGCTCCATTGCTGCTGAGTACAGGGATTCTCCAGACACAGTTCCTCATTGACTGCTCCATCCACCAATGAGACCAGGACAGGAAGACACTGTCATGTGCATTCCTTTAGCACTTATTTGCTCCTGTAGACCACAGCTTCTCCTAACAAGTGGAACTTGACAGCTTCCTAGAAAGCTCTCTGGCTGAAGGACAGATGTCACTGATCTTAGTTTTTAAGACAAATCCAGGAATTGTAGCATTTTTTCCCTCATCCCAGATGACTTTGGAGAGAGGCATACAGTACAGGGACCTAGTCTCTTGTCTGCCCCACGCTCCTGTCTGGAAAGGTTTATCAAAGGCTGATAAACATTGCAGTCAACATGTGCTCTAGCACTCTTTATTGCCCATTTTTCTTCAAGGATTCAGCTCTCTGTGTTACTCTTGAAAATTGAAAGTGAAGGCATGGCTAATCCTTCCTAGGCAGGATACCTTGCCTGATGCAGCACTGGAAGAGGTAGTGTGGATGCCCATGGATGGGTCAGAGGATGATGGAAAGGTACAGAAAAGTGCAAAACAAACCAGCTGACTTCTGCTATGAAATGATCTAAATTTATTTTTAGGCTTAATCACAGAGAAGCACAAAGAATATTGAAGTTGACAGGCTAGGGGTCATAAATGTGCAAACCAAATTAATGGATTTGGTTTTGAAAACATGCTTTCAAATTAGGCCTTTGTTCAGTTTCCATCAGGTAATTATGTTTAATGTCGCAGAGGCCGAAACTACACAGAGTATTGTACAGATTAGATAGTGACAGTTGTACAGAGGAAAAAGTGCAGATCCAGTGCTTTGTTTTGGAAATTTTGAAGTTGTAAAGTTTATAAATGATGCAACACAAGCAGCTCCAACTTTTTTTTTTGCATGCACACACTTTATTTTTTAATTAATTTATTCATATTATGTCTCAATTGTTATCCCATCCCTTGTATCCTCCCATTCCTCCTTCCCTCCCGCTTTCAACCTATTCCCCTCCGCTAAGTCTGTCACTGAGGGGGACCTCCTCCCCCTCTATATGATCATAGGCTATCAAGTCTCGTCTTGGTAGCCTGATAGCAGGCAGCTCCAACTCTTAACTGTTTGTCAGAATTCAGTGTTCACTTGATATTGAGCACACTAATGGTTTCTTTGAATTTTCTTTAGAACACTTATACTTCATTTTTTTTTTTCAGTTGATGATTAAGGGCACAAATTCTCTTTCAGCCCAGATTTTTTTTTTCTTAAATCTAACTACCGCCAGGGGTGTCAAATTGGACTGAAGTATGCTATGGGAAATTTGCATTCCTTTCTGTCAAAATGAAGCTGCCTGTGGGGGTAAGTAGGGAGGTTGATGAAGCATCCAGGTTAGAGGAAGGAAGAACAACTCATGTGGGAAGGAAATTAAAAGAGTTGAGGCAGGTCCAGAGTCAACTAGCAGATCTTCCACTTCTAGCTCTGTTCAGGAGAAATCTTAGTGGAATGTTAACTTTGACTCAAATTCCAGGTAACTTACATAGCTAAAAGTTACTGATCCATTTGTATAAAAATGTAAATATGTAATTTTACTTTTGAGCTAAGGAGAAGAAAAGAAAGGAGTTGATATTTCTAAAGACTTCAGTGCTTTACATAACATACCACACTACACACACACAAACACATACCCCTTCTACAAGGGAACACTGAGTGTAAATTGGTGAACAAAAATAGAAGGAAAGCATTGTCTTCACTTACTTCACAATTTAACAATAGAAATTTCAGTCTAAGGGCAAGTAGCACTGTAACTGTGAAGGTAAAGACACAGAACTAGTGTTTAATGGAAGGGACTGTAAGAGGAAGATTGGTTGATGGCATTGCTGAATGTACAGTGCCTATGTGCAAAGTCTACTGAAGTCTTAATGTTGCCAAACAACTGACAGCAGCTCATAATGATATCAAAGTCAGTAGGGTCACTGACAGTGGCCATACTGATTTTTTGTGACCTCCTTGGTTTGGCTACCTTATCCTCACCAAGCATGTTTTAGCCCATCCTAACCCAAACTATAAAGTGATTTAACTAGTGGGTTGGCATTTAAACAATCATGGCCCCCAGGACACTGGACTGAAGGATGACACACAGTTTTATTGCTTATCTGATATCAGACTTCTTACAGATCTTTAAACTTAACGCTGACAATAAACAAAAACTATAATAAGCATTTCTGAATGATCAGGATAGCTTGTAGGGAAAATAGCCCATTAACCTGTTCTGTTTTCTTGTTTTGTTTTTGCATTTGTTTTAGATTATGTTGTAATTTTTTTTCTCTAAGAGACAGGCTCTTTCTGTGTAGCTTTAGATGGCTGGTAAATCTTTCTGTAGCCCAGGCCGGCTTCAAAATCAAGGCAATCTTTCCCCTTCAGCTTTTAAAGTACTTCAGATGGGAGCCACCATGCCTGCCAAGATCTTACAAATTTTCAGCAAAGAAACAATAGACAATTAATAGTGAGGCCGAAAAGTTATGAAGCAAGAATTCACTTGGATAACAGTGATACCAAGGCCTTCTAGGATGAACAGTCAGTCTACATCTGAGGAAAAAAAATGGTCAGTGTGACTAAAGAGCATAGAGGCACTTGGAAGGTGATGAACTATGCTGAAGTCCTTGAGAGAACATGAGAGGGGTCCTTCTCCTTCCTACTGACCAACTGCATTGAGCTGGAATATTAGTCTTTTCCTCTCTCTGGACTCCAAACGAAGGTTGTGAACACCCATGGTTCCCCAGCGTCATAAGCTTGTGCTGCATCAGTAAGTGTCCATCTCTCTTTCCTGCCTGGTTGTTCCTCTGCAAGACCCAGATAAATGTACACTGCAGCATTAAATTTTGGCTTAGAATACAGCCCAGGCTAAATCATTGACTAAATTAATAGAAACAGTCAAACTCAGAAGACTGTTATGGGTCTCTTGAGCTAAGAACAAAACCAGTTTGATCTACACCAGCATTTTCATGTTAAAGTCACATTACCCTTTTAAAAATATGAAATATTTTTTAAAAATCAAATACTTTCATTCAAAGATTTTAAAGTGTAAAAAATATATGATTCTGAATAAATGAGGTACTGAATTAAAACTACTTTCACTAATTAATAATGGATAGGACTGGGAGTTATTGTAAATATTTGTGAAGTGCTTTATTGGCTTTTATTTTTAGGAGGGAGCCAAATTTCCAGGCATAGTTTACACTTTATGGAGTATATAAATTTATAGAGAGGGCTATCTCTGACTAAAACTAGTTTAATATTATTGAAATCTGAGACTTGCATACAGATTGAAAACCCACCCAGGACCTAGACATGGTTACCATGGCACCACTGGCAGAGATATAAAATACTTCAGCAGATATCCAGGAATACATCTACTATATAAGATAAAAATAATGTATTCCAGTTAGTTTGTGATATAGCTTCTGACCATTTTTAAACACAAGAAGGTGCTAATCTTAAAATTTGAGTCTTAGGTACCAGTCCTGTATGACTTTGAGACTATCCCTTAGTGAGTACGCACAGCTCAGAGAATACTGGAAAATTCTCCAGCCATGCCTGACATAGATGTGCTGAAATATATATTAACTCATTTTCCATTTCCTGTGGGCAGCATAGTCTTAAAATATTTTTGTTTCATTTTGATGACAGTAAGCAACAATTTAGTTATACCAAATCTGCTATGACAAAGCACATAAGAAGAAGGCCCTGGTCTGAGACAGTACTGATACATTGGGCTTAGCACATATCTTTTGACACGTTCTTCAGTAAAGATAGGAGAAAGATAAAAATCTGAGGGAGAAACTCAGTGTTTCCACTGGGTAAGGGGGCACAGGCCTGACATTTCAGCAACTTAAGGAGTTAAGAGAGAGCAATCACAAGTTCAAGCTCTGCATGGGCTCTGGGGTGAGTCCAGATAACTTACTGAGAGACTGGTATGTCTGAAGTCACTGAGAAAGGCCTCAGATTTGGACACTAGATTGGCAAGCAGGCTATGAGCATCTCCCATGGTTATTGAGTATATTACTGAATACTTAAGATATACTGATTAGAGAAATCAATACTGCAGGAGGCTAGTATAATGAATGTAACAGACTGGAGAAGGGACTAGTGGGTGGCGAATAAATTTACCCATTGGAGTAGACTAGAAAGAAATTAATCCTTTTTAGGCAGGCAGTGGAGGTTTCGAGACAGAGTTTCTCTATGTTATCTTGGTTGTCCTGGACTCACTTTGTAGACCAGGCTGGCCTCGAACTCACAGTGATCCACCTGTCTCTGCCTCCCGAGTGCTCAGATTAAAGGCATAAGCCACCACACCTGGCTGAAGGTAATCTTAATGCTGATGGGCCAAGAGACTGGGTAGAATACAAGGGTTGTTCCTAAAGTATAAAGCAATGAGTACAGGGATTTAATTTGCTTCAACAGCTTGTTGAGCTAGGGTGAGTTATTTACACTGGAAATTTTCCTGGTATATGCCTCCTACAGTGTGAATGAGGACAGCCTATGTTGCCTGGGAAGTTAGCATGAACCAGAATGCTTATAATGGTGGAGGTAATTTGGGGGAGGGTGTCTTTGAGAGCACTGGAGAATTTCTTGGTTCTTGCTTAGGAGTTGATATACTAGATGCCCACAGTCCCCCAAAAACTTCCACTGAGGCTGTGACTTTCATCTTCTTGCCTCTTGAATTTGACAAATAAAATTACGTACTTCAGTGGGTGAGTTTTATAGAGAAGTTTGTTACTGAGTCATAGGTGAGAGAGGAGGAAACAGAGAGTGGTCCCTGTATAGGAAGAGGGGACCCAGTAAATAGGGTACCCTTGAACTGCTAGTTTGGTCTGGGGTCAAAGGAAGATAAGCTGGCCAATCCATTGGTCCTACCCACATGTTAATGATCTCTTTTCACATTCAATAACATCCTCACATATATGTTTCGGGCTAGAATAAAAGATATCAAGGAAGCAGGAACCTAAACTGCCTTCTGTTGTTCCCGAGCCCCAGCAAAAAGAGTCTCAGAAGTTCTGTTTTGAGCCCTTGACCTCCCTGATCGGGTTTCCTTACCCAGTTCTCATTTATAGTGTTGAGTCTTGTGGGCCCTGTCATGAAAATGAAGACAGACCTGGCTGATGAGAGTTCAGTCCTGTGCAGAGGCTCAAGGTCCTGTTTATAGGAACTGTGCTGCATCTAGAACACCTCTTGCCTAGCAGTTTGGCTGCAGACACATTTTTTGTTTGTTTGTTTTTGTTTTTCATTTTGTATGTCTGGACCAAACTTGAACAAATTTCCTGGTAAGGATGGACCCACTTTTATGATCGCTTATTAATGGTCCTACCAATATTATGAAGAGGAGACACTATAGCATTTGAAGCTATAATTTTTTCTGTGTATATGTAACAAATATGTGTATATATGTATATGTGTATATGTAACAAATATATGTATATGTGTATATGTAACAAAGTCACCTGCGCAATGAAGTCTTGGCAAATAGAATCTTGCTCAAAGCAAAGAGGCATATATTCTATAAGCTGCCCAAATTTGGGGCTTGCCCTTGGCAGCAGGATAATATAGAGGACATGGAGGCCTCTAAATTGGCTTATGTATCCTCTGGATGTGAGTATACCTGTGCACCCAGCTTCCTGTAGCCCAAGAAATAAAACTTTTTATTCCTGACCTAATTCTCCATCTTCTGGCATCATTCATCAAATGCTGGCAGTTTGACTTCTTAGCTTCCAAATAAAATGGAAGCTGAAAATTCATGTTAAGTGCTCGTACAAGCAGGATAAAATGCTGGGATTGTAGTGACAGAAGAAAATAAAAAGAAAAGTAAAAGTGTAAGAGAGATGTGTCCTCCTCCATGGATTAACGTTTCTGACTTAAATGGCAAGGTCCCATATTTCACATTAGTAAGTAAGCAAGACACTTAAAGGATGTGAAAGCACTCCTATGTGAATATGAAGAAGCTCACAATCCACAAGTATCAATTCAGGAGCCATAAAAATGGGAGGAAGTGGTGAGGAAGAGAGAAGGAGAGGCGAGGGGGAGAAGTGAGTCCGGAGCATCGGTGGGAGCTACTTCAAAAAGCTCATGGAGGGCATCGTAAGACTTTCTTCTAATTCTCACTGCAGTGGAGAACCTATGTGGAACAGAGGAGTAAAATGACCTAAAGACTGTGTTGAAAGATTCATTCTTGCTGTTCTTCTCTTAGATAAACCGTAGGGGAGCAGGAACAGAAGCAGTCATGCAACTCACATTTTATTGGTGAAAGTCTTCTTTGCATATGCTGCCAACAGATATATAGGTCAGAACACGACAAATCCTGCTCTTAAAATTATGTTCTTATTTATTACTATTGCTACTGGAGTGCTTATTCTCTGGGGTCCAAACTAGAATATACTTAAAATTTCCTTTCTGAAAAGTGACAGGCCATGCGCAAACACAGCTCTCACCTCAAAGGATATAAGGAAGCACACTAGTTTGTTTTCTGATGTCATGATAAACATCATGACCAAAAGCAACCTGGTAAGTAGTCTATTTAGTTTATAGCTTATTATGAAGAGAAGTCAGGGCCAGAGCTTGAGACAAGGATCTAAAGTCAGGAACTGAGGCAGAGGCCATGGAAGAACACTGCTGACTGGATTGCTTTCCTGGATTACATGAGCTACTTTTCTTTTACTACCTAGGACCACCTGCACAGAGGTTGCACCATCCAATGCAGGCTGAAATGTTCACATCAATCATCCATCAAGAAAATGCCCTGAAGACTTGTCTACCACCGAGTCTGATGGAGACATTTTTCTCAATTGGATCTCTCATCCCAGATGACCCTAGGCATATGTCAAGTTGACAAACAGTTGTAGAGGGTTTATTCTGGAGGCAAATATAAGTGAGCATGGACTTCCACGGAACACAGATTCAGACAGCCCCAAGAGTATTTTCCAACATGCAAACAGTTTTTGTGAAGTGTTTTCTACTACAAGAACAAGTCCCGCAGTGAGATAGCTCACAGCAAAGCAGGGAGGACTACAGTCTAGCTCTCAGATGTTATCTGGTGACATACTTAGCTTTGGGGTTGATGGAGGCTTGAGATTTGCTAATAATACATTGTAAAAAGATTAGTAGTCACAGGACGTTAGGTCAGACACAAAGATGGGCCACACATGGATTTCAATTGGGTCTAAAATAGCCTAAGACACTTTGGCTCTGATATGTAACATTTTACCTTTCCACCTAACCATGGAATTCACTTCTTTGACTGTGTGGAACCTAACACAGGTGAGGCTTTCTTCCCTCTCTATGAGAATCAGTGCAGAAACACAGAGCTCAGTGTCAGGACACATCAGAATTCTTACTCCTATGTCATAAGAATAAGGAGCTAAGATCATGGGAAATACAGACTGGCAGGTTTTATGGGACTGGTGAAAGATTCTGAAGGAAAAGCTAGCACTGATTAACCAAGTTAGTATCAACTCTACCTGTATAATGCGTTGATTAAAATACGGGTTACTTTGGGAGGATAATAAGAAATATTAGTGTGGCAGGTGCAATAGATGACTGTGAAGGAGGGAGTTATTTTAATACAATCTACCCTTTCATTTTTGACTATTTAGAGATAATAGGACTCAAATTGCACTCATGCACATTGGCACCTGCAACATTATCATTTCTAAATACCATAAAATAGATTTTCTACAATACTGAAACCCAGGAAACTTCATCATAGTATCTCCAAGGAGCTTGAGAAGAAATTATTTTTCTCACCACGTCAGTTCTCTAACAACCTGGAACTGGTGGTTCACTGACTAATTTGAACCAGAATTTCATCACAGCATTTTAGCAGAATTTGCGCAGAAGTTATTAAATCAGTGCACATTCGAAATGGAAGTCTGACTTCACTACAGAGACAGAGCAAGTGAGCAAGACCCCCCAGATGCAAAGCATCACTGGGGACAAAACTCAGGATGACCTGTGGAAGTTAGAGCATGGAGTCTGCCAAGAGTCAGCACTTCCCAGTCTGCCTGGGGTAAGCAAAAATTCCACAGTTGAGTGCTGACTAAAAGGATTATCAAATTCAAACGTTTCCAGGTTAGGGAGAGAGAGAGAGAGAGAGAGAGAGAGAGAGAGAGAGAGAGAGAGAGAGAGAGAGAGAGAGAGAGAGGAATTTGCAAATGAACTGTCAGCAGATTTAACAGATTTTAGCCCTGAGGTAACTTAAAATTATGAACAGCACTTCCCTAGGAAATGGGAGCAATCTCCAGTCAAACTCAGGAACTGGATCAGCTTTGCTATTCCTTATAGACCAATGAGTCTCCAAATTATTCTCGATTATTTTAGCATATTTGTAATTGGGTCACTGAGATAGGTACATTTCCTCAAAGAGGACTTTATGTATGCATAGCAGGCTCATGCAAATCAAATATTCCATGTTCTGCCCTCATTTATTCAAAATATTGAAGCATTCCATATCCATGATTTAACCAATGGTTTTAAGGGCACAATTGCAGACCCTGGCAGCTCAAACAGGCTGCACTGGACCACTCACCTTGATACACTAATGAAACAGAAGCATAATGTGAAAAACAGAAGGTGGAAATTTATTCAGCATGGCCACGCCAGGGAGAAGAACAGATTAAAAGGATCAACGACTCCAAGTCCATTCTGAGAGCTGAGACGTGAGCTTTAATTGCCATGAAGAGCTGTGTGACAAGAGCCAAAGGTGTGTCCAGTTAAGCAGCCTTGGTCGAGTTATGGCCTGTTGCTTCATCACTCTGGTTCTCCAGGGTGGTCTGAAGAAGTTGTTGTCACTTGAGAGGGCAAGCTATATCTCTAAGACACTCACTTCTCAAGGAGATGGCCTGGTCCTCAGCAAATAATCACCCTCATCTGGCAGTGGATGTATTCCATGGTGGTTTTGTGTTGCTGGAATACAAAATTATATAGGTTGAAGACAATGATTTATTTCAGTGCCTTCAGCTTTGAAAGGGGATTAGAGAGACATAAGAGACTTCTAAGCGTCTTTAGTAACGCAATTGGAAGAGCCAAACTCCAAGGTGAAACTCATCTAAGTTTGGTTTTGTATTACTATGAAATGGTAGGATGTATTTCACACAGCAATCCATGAGTTTAAATACTGATAAAATGAGCTCAATTTTCAAAATTATATTTTAATATTTTTCCATTCATCATATGTTGTGGTACTCACGTGTGCATGCATGTTTTACGTGTGTGTTGTCATCCATATGAGTGGGTACACAAGCACACATGTACACATGTGTGTCGGCTTGCAGAGCCCCAAGGTTGATTCGTGAATCATTCTAAATATAAACAGCTCTTCCACCGTATTAATTGAGACAAGGCTTCTCAATCAAATTCAGAAGGGTTTAACATGGTTAGTGTTGCAGGAATTTGTAATATGGATAGTAATGGACCAGGAAGCAGAGAAGGAAATCAGATGGAAGCCACTGCTGGCCTATGGTTAGAAGTATTTCCTCAGCAAACCAACTTCCCTTAGTTGACCTACCCATCAAAATCACTAACCCTCTCAAAAGAATGCCACTACACTGGGAAAGAAGATTTCAAACCTACATAAGCCTACAGGAGCCCTTCTCATATAAAGTATAGCACACACCAAATGCTCAGTTTTGATATTACACTATGATTTTTTACAAAACAGCCTTGGTTGAAATAGATGAAGGGGATATATATTACCTTGCAACTGCAATTTCCTACAAATGTATAATTATCACTGAGTGAAAAGTAAAATAAAACAGAACACAAACACATAGGTCTCAGCAGAGCAAAGCATATGCTTTCCTGAATTTTCCAAGATGATACAAGCCAAGAGGCAAAACTGTAAATTAGCATTTCTGTTTCCAAGCTTTCTATCAGCCATTATAAAAACAAATACTGCAATTATGTTAAAGGATTGGAACTCTAAGTCAGAGATGCAAAATCCACAGGATAGGACTTTTGGTGGATCTGTATGTGGTTTTTCTAAAGGAAATGTATTGCCCTACTTTTATTAAAAGCAGTCCCCTTATTCATCACAAATCACGTAGTAAGGGCCCAAACAACATTCCATTGATTACAGGCAGGCACACAGTGATTTTAAAGTATGTAGTGTATAAAAGAACGCAGAAATTGTTGTCTGAATTCCAAGAACAGCTATTGATTACTAAAAACAATTTGTTTTCAAGCCTGAGAAAAAGCCTGGCATGATGGAGCTGAACAATAAAGAAATCACAGGTCACTGTGGCATTGTCAGTTCCCTGTAGCTCTAAATACCTCCCATGGAGAGAGGTTGGAAGGAGGCTACTAACCTCCCTTTTCTGGGCTCTACACAAAAGACTTAGAGTCATAGCACTAATAAGACTTAGCCATGAACACGTGGCCATTGAAATACTTTACAATTTAGAAAAGATTTAATTTTTTAAAAAAAGAAAAGATTTAGTTTGTTTATATCACACAGCTAGCTAAATTGAGCTTACATGATAAATATATTGCTTAGATTTGAATCCGAAAACAATACTCTATAGTACACTATATATCTGTTTTAGTGTAAGGTATACTTGCAAAGCTTGACAGCATTTTCACATAATGGGATGGGCAACCTCAGAAACTCCGGGTTGGAAGGAATATTATAGTCATCTAAATGAATGCTGATTAGAATATATTTTTAAATTGTTTAAAAATCATTTAAACAATTCAAAATTGTACTTGCTTTTTCAAGTGCCTTTTATCACCCTTTGGATGAGCAGCGCCTGATTGAGATGTCGGGTGGCTCCAGATGCATGACTCTGGCAAGGCTATCAGATGCCATTTTATTCCTGGTTTCTGATTTCAAGAGAGACGAAGATACCACGACGAACATCTGGAATGCCAGCTGATGTAATTGCTGATAAATTACTAAGCAGTATGTGTATTTCTATGGAATGACAGGAAACTGGAGGGGTTCCAAAGTGTAGTGTTCATAATAAAAGAACTTTTTAAAAAAAACCCACAAAATATTTAAAGTACCTACACTACCAATCCCTCTGACTAGAACCTTTCTCTGGAACTCTACATTTATAAAAACAATGTCTATGTAATATAGTTGCCTGAAATTTTATTCTTTTCTCCTTCCTTCCTTCTTTCCTTCCTTCCTTCCTTCCTTCCTTCCTTCCTTGTTCCTTCTTTCCTTCTTTTCTCCTGCCATTCTTTTTTAAATTAAATTTATTTGTTTACTCACTTTACATCCCATTTGCAGCCACCTCTCTCCTCTCCTCCAGTCCTTCTTGACCCACTTCCTTCTCAGAAAAGGAGCCTCCGAAGTACCAACCCACCCCAGCACATCAAGTTAAGTCACGACCAAGCCCATCCTCTTTCGCTGAGGCCAGACAAGGCAGACTATCTATGTGATCCTAAAGCAGACAGCAGAGTCCATGTGTGAGACCGTTTGTGCTTCACTTGCTAGGAGACCCACATGAAGACTGAGCTGCCCACCAGTTACATATGTGTATGGGGCCTAGGTCCAGACCATTCATGCGGATTGATTGGTGCTTCACTCTCTGTAAACTGCCATGGGACTAGCTTAGTTGGTCTTCTTGTGGAGTCCTTGTTCCTTTCTGGATCCTTCTATTCTCCCCCCTCCCACTCTTTCAAAATACTTCTCAAGCTTGCCTAATGTTTGATTGTGACTCCTCCTTTTTTGTCCTTCATGCCCCTCCCAGATAACCTTTCTAGAACCCCTCTCATGCAGCACTCTCAACTTGATCGTTTCTTTTTCTTTATTATGGTTACATATTTGTATATGTGTGTATATATAAACATATAAAAATTCTGATTTTGCTCTTTGTGTGTACTGTTTTAAGACTCTGCATTGGACAATCATTAGGGATCATCCCTATAAGCAATCACTTCTCCTTTTCCCAGCAGTCATTAATTGCCTCTAGCTGCTGTCTGTGGGTGGGACCCATAAAGTTCCACTTTCCATGTTAATGTGTCCATGGATGCTGCCACCATTCTGGTCTTGCTTGTGCAGATATTCTAAGAGAAACTACTTCACTGTGTACTTCTTTGTCTTCTGTTACAAGCTTTCTGCCTCTTTCTCAGAAATAGCCTATGTGACATAAAAAACAATTGTGTGCCTATGAAGCAAAATTGCAGATTAACACCTTATGACTTTTATCTTTAAAGATTGCAATATTAATTACCAGTGGGTGTGTGTATTTTTGTGTGGGTTTATAAACTAAGGTAAATGCCTACAGAGACCAGAAAAAGACATCAAATTCCCTGAAGTAAAAGTTAAAAGTACTTGTGAGCCTTCCAACATGGAGACCATAGTGAAACTGTGGGTATTTAAAAGAACAGTAGGCATATTAACCTCTGAACTACCTTTGCAGTACCAATTTCTTGAATTTAAAGCTAATTACGGAGTAGAGATTAAGACTGTATTAGATGGCATATGTGTAGATGCATAAATAAATGGAGCATGATTGGGATTATGAAAGCTGGGTTTGGGGGAAGGGCACTTAGACCGAGTAGTAGAATAAGTAAGTCTGTGCAGTAAGCACCCAGGGGCAATTGTATGGCCTCATATGAGTGAGTCAGATTGGCAGTTTATCATATCACACTTCACCAGTTACTTTTCTGCTACTGTGGTAAAAGACCAAAGCAAAAGCTACCTGCAGAAAAATGAGTTCATTTGGGCTTATGATTCCAGAGGGCAAGATATGCACATGACAGGAAAGCATGGTAGAAGGAAGAAGAGGCAGGAAGGAAACCAGAAGTCCTAGCATCTGCAAGTCATGCAAACAAAGACCAGAATGACACCCCCACAAGTCCCAACCTCTTGAATGTTCCACTACCATTCCAAAACACCAATCTAAGGAACAAACCTTAACCATAGGAACCTTCGAGGGGCTGTTAACATACTAATAATGCAAAAAAGAGCAGACGTGAAATGTTAGGAAAAAGGCGCAGTTGATAACTTAGTTCTTCGTTCCTATCAGACCCGTTGGATACTACATTCTTGATTTAACTTTTCCATAGAAAAAGAGGTTATTGCACAGATAAATACTCCCTGTAGAGAGGACAATAAGACACACACACACACACACACACACACACACACACACACACACACACAATAACATGGCATGCTGTTACCAGGGAATGCTGGAAATGTAGAGGTAGCTTGAGCATCCCTACTTTCCAGGGACCCTTGGATGCCACTCAGAGGTCATTGAAAGGCCAGGAAGGCATAGAGGATGGTGCAGTACACACTGAGCACAGCTTATGATCGCCTCATCACAGCACTGTGAATGGCTGGCTGCCCTATAGGCATCAAAGGGTGGCTTTGCTTTCAGCTGCTATAGCTGCGTGTAAATACTTTTGAGTGTAAACCCAAAGTTATCATAGCACTCACAAAGTGAATCTATTAGCTTAACAGACAGACAGACTGTGGAGCTCCCTCCATATGGAATCATGCGTCCACAACCATTTCTTTGTGACGTAGCAGCTGTCCCCGTCTCACCTCACACCTTCTTAATTCATGTGTTCTGCTGGCTTCAGTCTCCATTAAAGAGCCACTTGAGGTGGAAAGATTGTTTAATATTTTAAGTAATATAATGGATGAGAAATGGGAACATTTTGAATCAGAGATAGTATATTTCATTTTTTATTTCATTATTATTCAATAAAACAATACTGTATTTATATATACAGTGTACATATGTTACATCTCATGCATCCATATGCTATATATAGGAGATCTATACTATCTGTTATTACTTTGTCCCACTCTGAACAACTACAGTCTAAGGCAGTCACAGTAAGTAGCTCATTGACACTAATTTTCTAGATGGGGATAGTTCATGTCATGGAGTTCAATGCTCTCTACAGCTTTGCTGTGAATTTCTGTGAGGGTTATTCCTGCTCTTAGAAAAACTTAATGAACCCCAGGAAGTAGGCACCATTTCTTGCCACAGTCTCATCTGTGTTTCCATCTCATCTTATTATTGTGGATGGAAGAACATGAGAAAATTGGTTTCATTACATTTTCATCTTTCCTCCTTTTTAGATGCATTAATCTTTTCTACTGTCCTTTTTATTTCAGTGACTGACTGACCTCCACTTACCAATGTGGCCATCTCTATGTTTAAAAATAATCTTCCCATCTCATAAAATTGCATTTTTTGTTAATGGTTTAATAGTCACCAAAACTGACAAACTTGCACGGGATGTCAGGGTGTTCACATGGAAAGTTTTATTGGCCGTTAGTGAGCATTTAGCTGATAATTTCAGAAGATTTAACAGGGAACAGAACATCCATCTCCAATAACACCAATTTTCATAGAAAGGAAACAAGTTTTTGATATTTTCTTTTGTAGACCTGTCTGATGAAATTTTGTGTGTGTGTGTGTGTGTGTGTGTGTGTGTGTGTGTGTGTGTGTGTATGTATATGTGTATGAAAGTTTATAATACCTGTAACTCTACCACTCAGGAGGCTGAGGCAACAGAATCTCAGCATATACAAGGTTAGCTGAGGCTACATAGTGAATTTGGGACCAGCCTTGGTTATTGAGTGAGACCTTATCTCAAAATACAAGCATACATCTTTACCAGAATTTGAAAATATATCTGGTAGGATGCTAAACATGTTGCTTTGACTTTAATAACACAAAATATGAAACAATATACTTAGTGTACTCTCATGTCCCTGTAAGATTTAGGAATCGGGATTCAGTGATTTGATGACAATTCTTACAGGAGTACTAATCTCAGTAAACAAAAGGTAGAAAGAACCAAGCATCTGTCTATCCCTAGATGGATTAGCTATTAAAGGACGGCAGATGCAGCCAGTGAAACATGGTTCTGCAAGGAAAAGATATTGCATTTTGCTACATGGACAAATGTGTGAACTTGGGAACAACATGCAAAGTAAATTATACCAGACACAAATTACAAACAGCGAACTAGCTGACTTATGTAAGCTATCTAGCAACAAGCAAATTCATTGAGACAGATGGTAGATAAGAGATTATCAGAAATAATAGGATGTGAGTAAACAAGTATTGGCCACAGGATTTCACTGGAGGTGCTGAAAGATTCTCAAGTCATGTAAGAGGTGAAAGTTTTCCAGCATTCACACCACATTCAGAAAAACAGATATACAAGCTTGGCATGGTTTGGAAATAACGATAATGTATACATACTTTACTGCAATAGCAAAACTTAAAAGTGACATTCTTGAGTTGACAAATGTTTTAAATTTGAGAGCCTATTCCTGGAAGATCTTTGATGGTTGAGTAAGTTGCCTGTAACAACTTATTCAGTTGGTTAGAAATGGAGGCACACAATGCTTTGATCCCCAGGTACTGATTCGTCCTCATGCTCCCTTTGCTTCTGGAAGAAGCTGACCTGGTGCTATTTTTCCTTTATATTGTGGAGCTTTGACTCCTGACTTATTTTTCTGGTATGTCATTTCAATTTTCTACATCCCACCCAAGCACAGCATATATTGTCCCAACACATTTTAACAACAAATGCCTATGCATTTGGCTCAGGTACATAAAAGGTGAGATGAGCAAGGTGCAAAAATTAAAATGGCCTGTGAACATGAATAAGAGAGGCCTTCAATCTGCATGAGAGGTCCTTATGTCTATCCACCATGGTTCTAGTAATTTCTCTTCTCACTCAAGTGTAAAGCTTCTCATCCATCCCCTTATTCCATTTGAGTTCTTTTATGCTAGAGTGAGATTCTCTCCCATTTGGAAAGGTAGAGTAAGCTTCATTGACGATTGTGTCTTCTCTCAGCCTGACTAATAATTCACCTCTCTAGCACACCCAAAATCAAGTTATAAGGTACATTACTTTGGTTAACACTTTTTTCTAAAATAACAGTTCAAGAAACTAAACTTGCAAACACATTGTTAGAAGGAAGGGGGATCAAGAAGAAAAAAAAAGTGGCAAATGGTGAGGACTCCAAGTAGACGTTCAGGATGGAGGTCATATTGTGTATTTGAATGAGATAATATTGGAAAGGTGTGAGCATTAAGTTGAATTTCTCTGAATGGTACATTTTTCCCCTGGGTAAGTCCTATTTCAATAAAAGAAGAATTAATAAGACACTCTCTTCTAGTAATTCCAGTCATGGTGAACGCTATGCATGGTAAGCACAGATACTATGGGAGCTGATGAATAAATGGAGCTGACCTAACAGGTTCAATAAAGAATGCTATACAAAGTAATTTTTGAAGATGAGGCTGAAGCTGAGGAAGCTGATACTCAGATGAAGGGAGAGAAAGAACTCTGGGTAGCCTTAATTGAAGGAATATGAGGGGTAAAACATTAGGATGTGAGGATGCAGATGTCAGCTGTTACAGAACTCTGGCCATTGGTGCACATGGATATTGAGGGTCTTCCTTCAGGCCTTTTCCAGGGAAATGCTCAGCTATTTACCCAGATAACTATGCTTTTGGAGTGAAGAAACTGTCAAAGCTTGTAGAGTTTACTGGAAACCGAATTGATACCAACTCCTGAAATCCAGTGAAATCACGTAACCATCCAAGTGTTCATGGTTTGTCTTGGGCCAATTGAGTGGGAGTTCAGAGGGTACACACAGGTGCCTGCCCTTCCCTCCCAGGTGAGAAGTGAATGCTTGGAATGAAATTCTCAGAAACAAGCAGCGCCAACAAAGTCTCCAGCTTAGCTCCTTAGCTTGTGTCATTGTGTTAACATTCCATCCCTGTAACAGGTAACAGAATTAAATAAACTTATGAAGAGAAAAGTTGGTCTTCTGATCACAGTTGTTGATGTTTGGGTCTATGAGGGGTTGGTCTAATTGGTTTGATCAGCATGTCTTGGAAAGTGTGTGCCTAGTGGAGGAGACTAAATCGCTTCATGATCAGTAAGCAAGAAAGAGAAACAATTTAGGAGAACAGTCCAGGCACACTCTCCAAGGATGTGCCCCCAGTGGACCAAAGATCTCCCATTCAGTATGACTTTACAGAAAACATGTACTGTCTGTTAACAATGTGATACTTGGAAGCAAGTCTTTTAGCACATGCTCATTTAGAGGACTTCTACATCCAAGATATCGTAGAAAGCCATTAGAGAAAGCTACTTGAGCTGACTACTACCAAAGGCAGCAGTTTGTAGCTGAATGGGTTACAAAGAGTAGCATCTCCAGGCAGATTTGGGCCCAGGGATCCCGCTCAAACTATGGCACCAGCCAAGGACAATACAGGCTGTAAACTTCAAACCCCTACCCAGATCTAGCCAATGGACAGGACATTCTCCACAGATGAGTGGAGAGTGGGGACTGACTTTCACATGAACTCTGGTGCCCCATATTTGACCACGTCCCCTGGATGGAGAGACCTGGTGGCACTCAGAGGAAGGATAGCAGGCTACCAAGAAGAGACTTGATACCCTATGAGCATATAAAGGGGGAGGAAGTCCTTCTCAGTCACAGTCATAGGGGAGGGGAGTAAGGGGAAAATGGGAGAGAGGGAGGAATGGGAGGATACAAGGGATGGGATAACCATTGAGATGTAATAAGAATAAATTAATAATAAAAAAAGAGTAGCATCTCCATTTACAAGCTGAAGATTCAGGAGTCGTGATCTCCTCTCTGTCCTACACAGTGACACAGTATGGCTGCTATCCAGCACATGCCTTTTGCTTCTTACCTATAAGCAGAGAGTAGCAAGAGCAATGCTTGATGTTTCAGCTTGGCTGCCTTGGAAACTCATTTACCCAATGCTCCCAAGCTTTATCATCCAGAAGCTCAGGTTAGGGAAGGAGAGGTTATGGATCATATACATTGTTGCTGATTTGATGGGAAAGTGAGGATGGAGAGGAGGGAGGGCAGCAGTGCACCTCTTTCTGGCTCTGATCTTTAGTTCCTCTTGATGCCAGAACAGGAACAAGATGCAGGTACAGACTTGGCTGCATCACTATACCGAAAGCAAAACGTAGATGTCAGCCCAAGTTTATCTCAGCTGTCCTCTGGCCTACTCTATTTTTGTTTACTTCGTATTCATCTTCACTTTATGTCTGCCAGTCTTGTTTATGGCCTACTTCCTCATGCAGTCATGCTACAGCCACAGATCTGTGTAAATTATCTGAGCATCTTCCTTGAAGGGCTGAGTTATAACACTGAAAATGCACCAATCTGACAGTGCTGCTCTCCTTAGTTAAATCCTGATCATATTCTACCTCTTTTTACCGAGATGAAGAGAAGCAGTAATAACCAAGCAGCAGAGAACATCTGTAGTCATTAGCGATGGCATCTTCACAACAATTTTAACTACTAGGAACTGAGAGGGCTTGGACCATATTACTATGCCATAAATAGAGAACTGAAGCATGTTTCCCACTGGTGAAAGTTGGAAGTGTTTTACCATAGAAATAATCATCGTAATAATTGCTCATTATTCACAAAATGGAATTAAAATCCAGTAACACAAATCACGGGGGAAAATAGGAACAACTGGAAATCTCTTACTTGAAGTAGAATAACAATTGCAGAAAGAAAACTTGCTTTGGAAATTTAATACATTTCAAAATGACTGGGTAAAGAGTGGAGGAGGAATGATTATCTGCACAAGCCAGGCCTGGTGGTACATGAGTTTAGTCCCAGCAATCAAGAGGCAGGGCAGTCAGATCTCTGTGAAGGCATGGCTAGCCTGATTGTCATAGTAAGTTCCAGTCTAATCAGAGCTAAATAGAAAGATGCTGTCTCAAAAAATGTTTCCAAATCTCATGGTGTCACTACCATGTTATACACAAATTATGAACAGAATGAGAGTACCACACTCTAGAATCTAGACAGGCATCATATTAAACAGCTAAAGTTACCAAAGAAGAGAATTAACGTCTTCTGTTTCATGATGTGCTACACATAGGACCCAAGGTCACTTCAGTTATATAAATGATAAACATGCACAGTTAATTATGAGGAGATACCAGAGACATGCAAATTAGAAAATATTCTAGGTGATTTATATTCTTCACAGATAGCAAGGTCACGGAAGAGACAAAGAAAACTTTAGAAACTGTCTGAGATTTAGAGAGATTAAACTACATAAAACGTAATTTAATACAATCCAGACTGGATTCTACACTGAAAAAACCAATGACAAGGGCATTGGTGAGAGAAAGTGACAGCTTGAGTGTTCACTGTGAACTAGATAATCATATTTTACTAAGAATTTATGACTAGTAATTTATTGCTTTTGGTAATTAAAATAAGATGTTATTGAATATAATTTTATTTGAAACCACAAATGCCTAATTTATGTAAAAGTAACATAACAATATCCCAAATCTATATTCAAATGGTTGAGAGAAATAACATATTTCAGAGAGAAATGGTGAAGCAACCAAGACAATATGCAAATGATTGTGGATTATGAATCAGGGGCATGTGCAGTCCCAGTATTCTCACATCTATGTAAATCGGAAACAAAAATTTTTTAAACTACAAATTTTCAAAATTAGTATCTTAAAACAAGAATAACATTTGCTCTGTTCACAATTCACATTTTAGATATAGCTCAGCAGTCACGGCTAGCTCTGTTGCTTGCCTGATTTTTATATTATTCATTCATTCATTCATTCATTCAGTAAATTAACAGATTACTTTTTGTGTTTTTTTCTATCTTCAACATTATATATCCTCGGGAATTGTTAAATTTAGCTGATGATCAAATATGGTCCATTTCGTGATTGTCTTTTGTAGTGAGAACATACAAATTTACTATTTTTACATGCAAAATTAGAATATATTGTCACCATCTATTGACACGTTTCTATACAATAGATTTATGACACTTCTCTTAATGGACTGGGGTTAAGCATCCTTTTGTTCAAATCCCCTGTGGAAGTTATATAAAACAGTGTTTGTTTCTTAACCCAGCTATCACACAAATAATTGAGACTCTTTCTTAACGCATGGCTTCACAACACGGTATGAGCAGTTTAAGTCTGTTCTTAACTCTCTAAGCTATTTTGTATTACTCCCAGCACACACGCCAGCAATACTTGTGCTCTGTAGCTTTCCTAGGCTCCAGCTCCTACCTCCTGATCTTCCTTGCACTTCTCTTGTGGTTGAATCCCCTGCCTCAACCCCCTAACTCCTCCTCCCCTGGCTGGCAGAAATTCTGGTTCATCAATTGGCTGTAAGATGCTTTATTGACATATAGAGGGGACAACTGGGGAACAGAGTTTACACAAGATTTAGACAGAACTATAACCCTATGCTTACAGTCCCCCTCTTTACGTCTCCAGTCTTTGGTCACCTCCATCACACTTTCTACTTTAATATTTGTAAATTCCATATATGTCCCAAGATATCCTGGATGGATGGAGGCTGACACAGTCATCAGGACCTTCACTTGCACATCTGGCTATCACTTATCCACTTCAACATCCTTTATTTGGCTTTTCATTCTTCTTTGTCCTCCTCATAGCACTAAAGATACACATCCTACAGGTGGATATTCTGAGAAGAACAAGCCACTTGTCACCTATTTTATGTCTTTGTTTACCAAGTAAAATGGCAGCCCTTCCATTACAGACAGAAGCACAGCCAGACTTGACAAGAAAAAGATGAGGAATTCCCCTCTGTTGAAGGACTGCCGTTGACACATTGAAAGGAGGTTAGTTAGGAGCAGGACAGATTAGTATTGTCAAACTGATAACATGAATTAACACAAAACCAAAGGACATGCAGAAAGGAGGAAAGTAAAATGAAACAGAAGATCATGTTAAAGGAAACCAAGAACTCAGAGAATGAAAAAAGAAAAGACTTGGTAACCTGCTGTCCTTCCTCTGAGTGCTAAGTCGTTTCTTTTTTCATTCTCTGAGTTCTTGGTTTCCTTTAACATGATCTTCTGTTTCATTTTACTTTCTAATCCCCCTCAGGAACAGTCATAGGGGAGGGGAATAAGGGGAAAAAGGGACGGAGGGAAGAATGGGAGGATACAAGGGATGGGATAACCATTGAGATGTAACAAGAATAAATTAATAAGGAGAAAAAATAAAAATAAAAATAAAAGAAAAGACAACTCCATGTGTTTGAGGTATAAATGAAACAAAACAAAATAAGAAACAAAACCATGAACAAAAAAAATTATGGCTAAGAGGAAAACCAGAAAACTCTGCACAATATATTTTAAGAGAATGTTAAACTACCTTCAAACATTGAAGATTAGTAATTAAAGATTAAGAAGTAAGCATTTGAGTACTTTCCCCATGTGGTCTGTATGCAAAAATGCACACAAATATCTTATGATAAGAAAAAAAAACCTACTTTGCTGAAAAATTCTATCTGCAATATGGAAGAAAAAAATAAAAACATAAATTTATCTTTTGTAATTTCTTTCTTTTAATTTTAATATATTATAATTTAGTCACATGATATCCTGATTGTTAGCCCTTCACTTGTATCTTCCTAGTCCCACCTTTCATGCCTCTTCTGCTCTATTCCCCTCCTCTAGACCTCTTACAGAGGGGGACCTCTTTCCCAACCATATGACCAGAGCTTATCAATTCTCATCGAGATTGCCTTCTTCAACCTTTCTTTGTGTGCCACTGGGCCTACCCAACATGGGGAAGTGATCAAGTCAGGAGCACCAGAGTTCATGTCAGAGGCAGTCCTCATTCTCCAAACCCCCCCCCCCGTCACAAACGTGGTTACTACATAACACCAGCCTAATCTGACTCTCAAATATAATTTCATTAACAATACAAATTATGTGTCTTCTGATATCAGGAAATATGAGGTATATGATGTCATCTACCTCAAATTCTAAATCCAAGTGTTACTGAGAGCTTATGAGGCAAAGAGAGTGTGGAAGAACAAGACAGCTGGAATGCTGAGGGAGCAACCTGATAAATACAGAAATCAGAATATGTCTCACAGGCCAGAACCTTCCAAAGTGACAGTCCTGCGGGAAGGGAAACAACCAATTCCTGAGGAAAGCATGAGAAAGGCCCAAGAGCATGGGTTGCATCTAAAGCGTATCTCTCAGATAGCAAAGAATATTCAGATATAAACATTTATTACATCAGAAGAAAGATGGGTTAGAGATTTTTACCTCAATAAGCAGATTAAGTAAAATACTGTTCTAGTTTACTCTTTGATGCTGTGGTAAATAGCACTGACGAAAGGAACTTGGGAAAGAGAGAATTCATGTCTTGCTACATGTTCAAATCATAGTTCCTCTTTGAGCAAAGTCAAGGTGGGAACTTAAGCAGGAAGGAATTGTAGCAGAAACCATGGAGGAGCACTGCTTCTTAGTTCAATCACTGGCTCCAGTTTAGCTTGCTTTCTTAAATAGTCCAGATCCACTTGCTCAGGGACAGTATGCACAGTGCACTGAGCTCTCCCACATCAAACAATCATCAAGACAACGTTCCATGTATATAGCCATAGGACAATCTGATCTATGTGATTCTTCAAGTTTGGTTCCATCTTACCAGATGACTTTAGGTTGCATCAAACTGACAAAAAAAATCAAATAAAAGGAACCAGGACTAATATGCAGTAAAGTCTCATTCTGGTAAATAGGTGTGTGTGTGTTTATGGGTGTATTTGTATATTTTGCCTATAGTTGATAGTATTTATTCATCTAGTAGAACATTTAAAGCATGTAAGTAATATAGTATGGGATAATAGTTAAATGTAGACATTTTTATAAAGTGGTTAGAGGCAGAGTGTGCAGAACTGGGTAAATGATTGTTTGTAAAATTTTGGGAATTTTGGGAAAGAGCAATAATGTCCCCTAAACATCATGAATGGCACAATGGAGACATAACCATGTATGAGGCACAAACCTCCCAACACCAGGAAAGGAGAAGAGTCATGGGAAACCAGGGAGTTGAATTGTATTTAAGGAACTGTAGACTAATAAGAAATGTTTCATTCACTATGCATGAAGATCGCAACATTGGCTACTACACAACCAGATGCCAGCAGGCACACAGTACACATATGTATGCCTAGATATAGAATCAGATAGGCACACAGGCTATATAAAGGTTGGCATATAAGCTTATAGATAGCCATAGAGTTTCAGGATGATTAAGACCCAGACTTATGCCTCTGACCCATGGCCATATTTATACAAAATCCACTCAAAGTTGGAATTATTCCAGAAATTATAATATTAGACCACAAAGTTTGGGTTCTTGGTATATCTAGTCTCAGGAATCTTCTCCTGACTCATAGCCACCCCCACAGGTCTAGCGTTAGCTACCTTGGCATGTCAGTGCTATGTTGTCTAAACAAAAACTGTCTTGGATGGTTTTCTGTTGCCAACACTATATAACTGGATGGGGAAGAAGGAGTTTGCATGTGAAAATAATAACTTCAGTGTGGGACACAGTGAGTTTGAGAAGCTTATGCACTACTTTGATATAGATACTGGAAAGGTGTCTGGAGATAACAATAATGGTAACAAGACTGATACCCAAGTGAACACATCAGCTTCATGCCAACTAGCATAGTCACCAGGGATTTCAAGGCATTCCGAGCTTTATTTTTTCCTAATTCAAAATGCCCTCTTGTTATTGTTCTTATATTTTATAGTTGTTCAGATATTTACATTATTTGCTCATCCATCCATCCATCCATCCATCCATTCATTTATTCTCTAAGATACCCAACATGTGTGCCTCCTTACTTTCTTGCTGTTATAGAACTCATCATTTGTTGCTTACTTTCCTCTGTCCCCCTATACCCTGCTTCCTTATAGTGTTAACTATTCTACAAAGAGCTGTTAACACTATTTCAGATGCAGACCGAGTCTCTGTGTCTGGGCTCTCATCATGTATCCCCAGGTGTGATGGATATCCACACAAATATATCTTCTAGAGAATGTGAGTGCATGTATGCGTGTGGTTTATGCACATGCTGATCCATGATGTTCCAGGATCGGTGCCCTGACCAATTGTCATAGAGAGGCTTCATCCAGTAACTGATAGGAGCAGATCCAGACCCACAGCCAAACTTTAGACAGAGCTCGGGAAGCCTCATAGAAGAGGAGGGTGAAGAATTCTAGGAACCAGAGGAGTCAAGGGCACTACAAGAACATATCCCATAAAATCAAGTCACTGAGACTCACAGAGACAGAAGTGACAATCACAGTTAGTACATGGGACATTGTGAGGGTCTCTGCATAAATACTATTACTGTGTAGCTTGATGTTTTTGTGGGACTCCTAACAGTGGGAGTGGGAAGTGTGTCTGACTCCCTTGTCTAATCTTAAGATTCATTTCCTTCTACTTGTTTGCCTCATCCAGCATTGATGTGAGGGTTTGTGACTAGTCTTTTTGAGTCTTGTTATGCCATGTTAAGTTGATAATCCTGAGAGGCATGCTGTCTTCTGAAGAGAAACAGAAAATGATTTGATCTGTGACAGAGAATAGGTTGGGATGTAATGTATGAGAAAAAAATAAATTTTAAAAAATAATTATTGAAAAAAGAGAAATTACCCTAAGTCATCAAGAAGGCTCTTTATCTAATCTGAAAATATGGAATTCAAGAGTGAGATGACATGCAAATCAACATGGAATCAATAGGCAAAAAAACACACTTGATATTAAAAATCAGATGATATTATAGGAAAAGGGAATAAAAACAAAGTAGGCATAATGTGACATGGATAACAAAGAACCTGGGGAAGTCGGCAAGGTCATCTGATGCATTTAAATTATTGGCATTAATATTCGTGGTGGAGTGGCAGTGGTGATGGTGAACACCCACATTAACATGCTTCCATGGCCCTTTAAAATCTTCTAGATTTTTACGTTTTCATGAAATGTATGCATCATTTTTGATGGGTGCATCAAATCGCAGAGAGCTCTGGGTGTTATCACTTATGCAAGAAAATTTCTATAAGGCACAAATTTCATTAGAAACACAATTAATTGCCTAATCCTGAGAACTGAGTAGAATCTGACAAATAAAATTATTATATTCAGAGATGAATAGGAAACAATTAGGAATGATCACTCTCTTCCTTTAGGTTTTGGAAGTATTAATGCAGTGCACAAACCTACTAAACTGGCGGCTTCATGCTTCCAAAATAAGAGTAACAGAAACAAGAGGGAATTTTAAAGCACACCATAATTTATGTTTCTGAGTAAGCCACAGGGTATGTACACATTAAATAGGAGAGAGATTAAAGTTTCCTGGGGAAAAAGATAAGTCAATGAACATAAATTCTATGTGGAAGATAGCACTCATTATTGTTTCACAATGTGCCAGATGTTTCTTCTCTCGTCCCGTCTCTGCCAAGCTAATAATTTCAAGAGGGGCCAAGCTGTGATGTGAAGTGAGATTAACTTCCAGACACAAATGTTGCAAAGCAATGATGGACAATACCAACAGTACCGTTAAGAGTAATGATGATACTAATTCGAAGCATATGTCTCAGAGCTGTTGAATATTTAGTTGGATTACATGAAGAACTGGATTAGCAAATGCCCTGTAACTTTAAGATTACTCTCTATGAAGCACCAAACATAATGGCTCTGGTGAGACGGCTCATCAGTTAACAGCAAGAACTACTCCTATTCTGGATCTATGTTCAGTTCCCAGTACCCAATCTTGCAGGTCACAGGATCCTTTTAAGTTCAATGAAGGGGATCCAACTTATCCCTCTGTTGTATGTGGACACCTGTGCTCATGTGCACATACCTCCTTCATACACACATACACATAATTGAAATAAGATTGATCTTTAACATTAAAGAAATATTACATATTATATTACTAGCTAGAAAATGAAGACAATCTTATAGAAAAATAACAAGGCAGTAATGGTGAAACTAAAAAAAAATCTGAATACCCATCGAGCATCTTTCATATATGCATGCATCCATCTATGCATGGGATACCTATTAACCAGATGCCTTTACAACTAGGAACAATTGAGCAGTCAGACAGGGATGAGTGCTATCAGTACACTATAAAATATGGATTTTTCTGGCCATGGGTACAACTAGCTATAAATTTCTGTAACTTGCAGAAGGGCCTTTAGTAATCTGAGATGAACGACCCTCCTGCAGTGATGTATTTGGAATTAGCTTCATATAGCTTTAGAGTTCAAGGGCAGGACATCAGAAATAAGATAAACTATTATAACTGAAACAGATACCTTTACATTCTGTGTTGTTCGTTGTGACTTGAACTAATGTCTAGGGTATCCGTGTCTGCAATAAGATTTTACTTTATCGCTTTTATGAATCTTCATGAAAACTGCTTAGTATAAGAACATTAAAGAATGAATGCAAAAAAGAAACCACCTGGTTTTTAAAAAGCTGTTTAATGACTTCACATTACTATAATGCATTGAAGCACAAAACAGACAGCTGCAAAAGCATCTCTGTGCAGGGCACCCAGTATTACGACACCCGCCAATGTGAGCTTATGCAATTATCATGAAGAGAACTTCATCTGATTTGCTCACTCCCATCTTGTGTTTTGGATACAGACCAGTGGTAGAACACTTGCCTGGTATGTTCAAGGTCCTAAGTGCCATCCTCAGTACTACAAATGATGGTGGTAGTGGTGATGGTGATGATGTGAGTAGTGATGTGACAATGACAATAGCCATGGTTGTTTATTCACGTCTGCCCTGAAGAGAACCGTCAAAGAAAAAAAATACTGGAAGATTATTAATTCAGAAAACCCTAAAAGTAAACCTGAATGGATGATTTTTAACAGAACCTATGGATTTCATTCCTAACAGGCTTGGTGATTCTCAGAATGTATTACATCTTGATCGTCTTTCATTCGTAATTTTTCTCATCTTTTAAAGTTCTTTGAAACCTGGGGATAAAATGCTGACTAAAGTTAAATGTCTGATTATTTATCTTTTTCATCTGCCAACGTGCTTTCTGAAATGAAACGCTGTGGATTGTGCACCATATGTTTTCAAGTATAAGACTGTGTTCCAGAAGTATTTGCTTTTTATGTTCAGCAACAGAATTGCTTAGCCGCTGGATGCTGTGCACTTTTGTGAGGCAATCATAATAAATTTTAAAAGCTGACAACTTTTTCTCTTGTTGATGGAATAGTTTTTTAAAAAATCAAGGAAAGGGATTTGTAAATTCTATTTTTTTTAAGACTGGGAACTGTGCCCATAGCTATTAAAATGACACGAGATGAACTGCTTTTCAGTAGAATGGTTAACTCAAGATATTAGATCAAAACAAAAGATCAGACTACAAGGGGACAGCAAGAAGGAAACCTTCAGGTTATAGACGCTCCAAACTCCCAGCCAAGTGTTCATTACAAGGGGCTTAACTCATGGGACTATACACTTAAGTGAAAAGAACTCACGTGCTGCATCATATATACAATAAGTGTATAGAGCAATGCTGACATATCTATGGACAAATACAGCATCACACCTGTAGGACACTTAATAAAATGATTTATTTGTAAACTACCTCAATAAAGTTCTTAACATATGATCTTATCCTTTCTTTTGCATTAACATATACATCCCTAAAAATTTAGTGGTTCATCTGCCATAAGGAGAATAAATGGAGAATACAATGTGCACAATACAAAACCCTTGAAATGCAACAAATGCAGAAACTTATTATTAAAACTATTTGGTAATTTGGAGTATGAGACAGAAAAATCCACCAGCATTGACTTATAAAATCTAATGTAAGACACTAACTATATTTTCCAGGTTAAATTCTTTTAAAAGACTTTAATTTTTGATTTAGTATTATAAGGTTATTATAATAAAATAATCTGTACATTGAACTTTACAGGAGATTTCCATTTATATTTATTGAATACCAGAATTGTTACTGAAAGAGAACCCACTCATTTAGATTATGAATATTGACTGATAAATACCATTCTTCTGTTTTTACCTATATTAAGTTTTCAGTTGAAGATTAAACTTTCTTTCATTACTTTTCTCTTCAATAACTACCACAAGTCATCATTTACATTTGACACTGAAGGTCTCTGAGATGATTGGCATTTTACTTCAGCTGGGTGCTTTCTAATTAGGTATGGCAATTACAATGTCATCTATCCTCATTGCATTGGAATATTTTCATGTTGAAACATGAAAACCTCAGTTTATTCTAAGAATGCAATTTTTCCTCCATACATTTTCTTTTTATTGAAATCATAACTCCATAAGACAAGGTATGAGTTCAAAGGACAAGTCAAATGAACACAATTGCAGACAGGAGATTACTGCTAGTGTGGTCAAAGTGGATGCCAATCAAAGAGTGAAAGCATTAGTGACACAAAAACCAGGAGGCCACCTGTTACAATGTTTTTCTTGTAGATTTCTAAGATCCTCAGGGCCCAGGGGTATCTTCTCAAACTATTGCACTAACCAAGGACAATACAAGTAGTAAACATCAAACCCCTACTTGGATCTAGCCAATGGACAGGACATTCTCCACAGTTGGGTAGAGAGCAGGGACTAACTCTGACATGAATGCTGGTGCCCCATATTTGATGACCTCCCCCTTGGTGGGGAGCCCTGGTGGCACTCAAAGAAAGAATAAGCAGGCTACCAAGATGAGACTTGATAGCCTATGACCATAAAGTGGGGGAGAAAATCCCTCTTGGTTATAGACCTAGGGAAGGGGAATAGGGTCGGGGTAGGATGGAAGGAGGAACGGGTGGATACAAGTGATGGCATAACAATTGAGTTGTAATCAGAATAAGTTAATTAAAAAAGAAAAATTAATTTAAAAATGCTTGGGGGAAAAAAGGAGGCCAAGAACAACATTTGGTGAAATATAACTTCTCACAGGGAGAATTTTTGTGATCAGTTTCATTGTATTTTTTACGTTCTCTGTGTGTGTGTTCCCAAATTGTGTCAACTATATAATTACATTTTTTGTGTAAGTTTCTTTTTTATTGCTGTATATATTACATGTAATGAAGCACATGTATCTTTTTATGTGAATTTTTCTTTTTTCAGATTATTTATTTATTATAATTTATTCATATTACATCCGATAGTTGTCCTGTTACTTATATCTTCCTGTTCCCATCCTCCCTTCCTCCGTCTTCAGCCCTATTCCCCTCCCATAGACCTCTGACAGGGCTAGGGACCTCTTCCCTGACTGTCTGACCACAGCCTATCAGGTCTCATCCGGGTAGCCTGCATTCCCCTCCTCTGTGTGCCTGCAAGATCTCTCCACCAAGGGGAAGTGATCAAATCTGAAGCACCAGAGTTCATGTCAGAGGCAGTCCTAGCTCCCCCGACAACTGTGGGAAAAGAGCTGTCCATTGGCTAGATCTGAACATGGGGTCTAGGTTCTCTGCATCGTGTGGGGTTCCTGAGCCCTACGGGTCCTTCTATCTCTCCCACCCCTGGCATTCTCCCATACCACTCTCAGAGCTCCAACCAGACAGAGTCCAGCAGCAAGTCCCAGCATCTGTCCTGATCCCCTGCTGAGTGGAGTATCTCAGAGGACATCTATGTTGGGCTAATATCCACTTACAAGTGAGTATATACCATGCATGTCTTTCTGGGTCTGGGTTACCTCATTCAGGGTGATCGTTTCTGCATAATTACATTCTTACAATTACTTACATCACAATGTGTTGAGCCTGGAGAATTTTCAGTGTTGCTGGGAGCAGAACCCTATGTCTTGTGCTAAACCCAAGTTTTATTGCTGAGTTAAATCACCAGCGTATTTGGGAACCATTAAACAACCAAAATTTTGCTCCTTTTACTTGTCTTGTTGGTAATGCAAGCTGAACATTTTATCTAATTTTCATTTGTTTAAACATTACTGGGGACGAACTTTTGTTTTCATGTGTTCATATCCATTTAGGTTTCTTGGTGGTGAATTCCATGGTTCCTGGGTGTGGAGGACAGGGACTGAACTGAATTTATATTGACTCTATCAGATCTGTTCTTCTAGAGAACCCTGACTAAAGCAGTAAATTAATTCTTATTTAAATATTTTTGTAAACTTTACCATAAAATTATTTACAAATAAATTAAAATATCACACAGGTTTGGGAAGACAATAGAAAGCTGATTGCCTGTCTAGTTCTAATACTGTCATGATGTTTTGGTGTTGAGTGTGGATAAACACATGCATTATATTTGATAGTGGAAATATGAAATTCAATGGGAAGTTCCACAGCTCCCTTTTCAGATGCCAATTCCAGCTGCAGAGAAGTTCATTACACTCTATATACTTTGAGTGTGGTTACATTTGGATTGTGATGTTTTTATTTTTATTGATTTTATATGGGTTTTTATTTTGTGGTCAATTTCATCATAAAAATTGATATGATATTATTTTGAGCTGATAACACACATGAATTATTTCCCCATCCCAGATCTCTGTGTCATCCTTCTCCAATATTAAACTAATTGTCCCATTCTCTTAACTGAGTAGTTTTTCTACTTGTCATTGGCTTAAAATCACTATTTTGTTAAGGATTTCATTTCATTAAGTGAAATTACCTACATTTGGAACAACATTTTCTTCTTATTAATGTAGATATTTTTTCTGCTCCAATTAGAATTGCTATATAGTATCATCCCTTAAAAATATAAAACTATTTTGGCAAACTGCTAAAATACTTCATAGTTTCTGTTAAAACAGAGAATGACATTTGAATTTTCAAAAATAATTAATTGTGTTAAATATTAGGTTTTTATCAAAACTGTTTATTTTGTAATTTCAATAAATGGCTCAATTTTTGTATGTGTCATTCCCATAGGAGAATAGAACAGAGGATTTTAAATAAACTGGGTTAATTTGATCCACTTATATTTTCTGTCTTTCATAGATTATATATATGAGATTTTTTCCGCATAATATTCTCTGGTGAGTATTAGTAGTTTGTCATTATTATTTTCTATTCACATCAGATCTCATCATCTCCATGGATTGGACACATTGGATCCTATGATCTTGACATGCTTTCTAAACTTCATGCATTTTCATTGTCTTCTATATGTCAGCCTTTGGTGTACTGATTGGCACACAAGCTTACCTAGTTTTTTGAATTTCACATAAAGTCTTCTTTAGGTTAGTTACAAAGAAATTACTTTGTCTATCATCTGTCTGTCAAATATATATATATATATATATATATATATATATATATATACTATCTATTATCTATCAACTAACTATAATCTAAATACTTGCCTACCTGTATCTATCAATAATCTATCTATATATCATCTGTCATCAACCTATCTATGTATCTACATGTCTGTTTATCTACCTATTTGTCATCTTTCAGCCATCTATCCCTAACCTATCGTCTATGTATATGATTTATCAATCATCAACCATCTTATCATCTATCTGTCTCTCAACTATCACCTTTCTGTCTATCTATCCATCTATCTGTCTATCTATCTATCTATCTATCTATCTATCTGTCTATCTATTATCTATCTATTTCTGAAGTTAAAACTAGCATGCATGCTCTACCATTGATCTAACAACCCATACATTAGATCTTAATTTGCAAAATGTAATCTCCCAGTGCATTTACAGCAATAGATTAGTACAACATTTTAGTTTATGAGCCTTCTGCCCAAGATAGCCACAGCTATTTATAAATGACAAAGCAAACACCTAATTGGTTTATGTTTTATATGTTGTTACAAAAAAATGGGATAAAGCTACCAAGAAAGCAGAAAGATCCCTGGTATGACATCTCAGGTGCCTGAAAAAGACTAATTAAAAGCACCAGGCAGGGGATGCATGGCACCTGTTACAGGACATCATGTGTTCCCATCTGTCTTATTGCTTCTTATGCACTGTCACAGTTACTCAAAAACAAAGCTTTGAAAGTAAAGTTAGAGCCATGTGAAGAATTTCAATCATGATGGGAAGTCAGTAAAACCTGTCTCCTCGACTCTGCTTCAAATTGAGTTTGTATTGCTCAAAATTAAGATCACATTTTTTTGTGAATTCCAACTTAGGCAAAAACGCATTTATTTCCACCCTGAGCTCCAGTCTAGTCAATTTGTTTTCTTAGGGATCTTTACAAAGAGTATGTTCCATATATTGTCCCTATTGCAATAAAAGATTTCTTTTATTCTTAGGTTCCTGTTCATAGGGGCTGAGGATATTGCTATAACAACAAAGGCAAATTGAAATGGGAACCAGAAAGGAGCCCTTGGCTTATCTTAGGAAAATAACCCTAATGCATGCCTGATCAAAATTCTAGACTGTCTACAAAAGAAAAATACAGGATAGTGAGTGTCCTTGGTAATTAGTTAATTAATTCAATCGCTCAGCAGTAAAATAAAACATTCAAGAGATATTTTTCCAACACACAGATTGCTTTTTGTCATCTATGAAAGCAAAGCATGAGGTCCCATTCATCCACTGTTGCCATGTCCTCTAGAATAAGGGTTACTTGTCTGTTCGATATTAACAATGTTGATTTATTCATTGAGGTAAAGTACGAAGTGATACATCATTAAATAAAGGCATATTGTATTCCATCCATTTAGTCCTGTGATTATTATAGATATCCGTAGAATATCCTATACAGAAGGCAAAAAGTTTACAAAGAAAATGCTTCTGTACTCAACAGGTTAAGGACCTACAAAGAGACATCCATATGGTCTGAGCACAGTTGCCATGGAAACAGAGAGCAGACGGGGCTAGGGGGCAGCAGGCTCCATGGTGAAGATTCTGCAGGCTTCTTGGATCTATGGCACACATCTATAGAAAGTGGCATACACTTCATCATGGTTACCCCACAGCCAAGCTTGCTCTTGCTCAGAACTCCCTAAAGCAATGGCATCCTGATACTTTAAGTCTTTTTTATAATTTAGTGTCCCATGGAAAAATCCTAGGTGCTATGTGTACTCATGTATGGATTTTTGAGTGAACACGTTCTTTGAGTTTTCACAGATTCTTGGGTCATGAACAGGAGCCTTTGACCTCAAGGATGAGTTTTCTGTGTTTTATTCTGCACTGATTTCCATACTCTTGCAAATCTCACATTAAATCCTATATTTTTCTTTTCTGACCATGAGCCTAGATAAGTGATAGCTAAGAAGCCTAGTCTAGAATACTTAATAGTTGAGATGGTCAATGCCCTTAAATCCTCTCACAGCCTTTGAAGAATGGTCCTGATTTGACATCTTTTGCTTTATTTCTCCTGATTAGACTGAGCTGTGGGGTTTGAGTATACGATTATAGGGTGAAGTATTACTGTGGGTCACATTCTACAAAGAATGCATACCATTGATATGAATGACAGCGTGACTTACCAGTGATGACATCTACTTTAATCAACCGACTCAATCCATTTTCTGCAATGTAGCTAATTTTGTGAAATTATAGTACTGGCCTCTTTGAAAGGGAATGACACCCAAGGAAATTAGGTATTGCAATTCAGTAATTCTCTGCAGTAGCTTAATGTTTTCTCTATAAGTCTTTAAGTTCTAAGATTACAAATTTATTTTTAAAAAAAAATTAGCCACTGCTACTCTTTATATAATCATCCTGCTTGGTAGAGACTGAAGAGAATATTAATTTGATAAATTAGCTTCTGCAGAAAAAAATTATTTATTTATTTATTCTGCCTCTGCAACATCTAAATTGGCTACTGCAAACTGAATCAATGGAAACCTTTGATCACACTGAGTCTCCCTATCATATCAGCTCCAGGCAAACAAATTCCAAAGCACAAGAAAGGCAATTTAAGCCCAGCCTTACAAAAATGCTAATAGGTCCAGGAGATCAGAGTGAAATCAGTAGTTTTGATCTTAAACAAGGCATTGGTTCCTAGCAGGGCATTAACTGATTTGATGTTTAGTCCCTGACCATCAAAACTACTTAGCATGGTTTCTACTTCAGATATGTAACATAAGATAGAAGTTCAGGGTATGGAGACATGCAGCTGCTCAATAGTCTTGCCTTGTAGCTATGCTTTGAATGCATCAAGTAGCCTTTACCTCAACCCATATGGAAAAATTTTAATTCTAAGAAGTGTTTAAAATGCAATCAATCTCAGCTCTTTCATCCAGAATTTATGCATTTCAATAGCATATGTAGAAGCAGCCTCTCTGATAGTTTCTTTTGCCTGGATAAAACCGTCTCCAAGCACTTTTCTTTTTTAAATTAATTAATTAGTTAGTTAATTCACTTTACATCCTAATCAGATCCCCCATTTCTCCTCTCCTCTTGTTCCCATGCCCTCTCTTCCCTGTATACATCCTCATTTCCCCCCCAGTAAGGTACAGACAGACACATGGTCTGAGCACAACTGTCATAGAAACAGACAGAACACACGGCTAGGGGGCAGCAGGATATATGTTGAAGATTCTGGAGGCTTCCTGGATCTACATACGTACACATCCCAGCATGTCAAATCACATCAGGACTGAGCCCATCCTCTACCATGGTAAAGGAGCCCCACCAGGGAGAAGTGATTAAAAAGCAGACAAGACATTCCTTGTCAGAAACAAGCTCCTCCTCCCCTTACTAGGGGACCCACATGAAGACCGAGTTGTGCATCAGGTACATATATGTAGGGGGCCTAGGTCAAAGCCATGCATGGTCCTGTTGTTTCAGTCTCTGCAAGCCCATCTGGGTCCAAGTATTTTGGCTTTGTTGCTCTTTCTTTTTGTGGGGCTCCTGCCACGCCCAGGTCTAGGAGATCAAAGGGATACAAATTGAAAAGGAAGAAGCCAAAGTCTCACTATTCACAGATGATATGATAGTATACATAAGTGACCAAAACATTTCTTCCAGAGAACTCCAACACCTAATAACCACCTTCAGAAAAGTGCCTGGATACAATATTAATTTGAAAAAAGAAACACTAGCCCTCCTATGTTCAAACAAGCAATAGGCTGAGAAAAAAAGTAGGGAAACTACACCCCTTCACAATAGCCACATATAATATAAAGTATCTTGCTGTAACTCTAACCAAGCAACTGAAAGACCTGTATGACAAGAACTTCAAGTCTCTGAAAAGAGAAATTGAAGAAGATATTCAGAAAATGGAGAGATATTCCATGCTCATGGGTTGGTGAGATTAACATAGTAAAATTGCCACCTTGCCAAGAGCATTCTATAGACTCAATGAAATTCCCACCAAATACCAACACAGCTCTTTACAGACCTTGGAATAACAAATCTTAACTTTATATTGAAAAACAAAAAACTCAGAATAAACAAAACAAACTTGTATAATAAAAACTTCTGGAGGCATCTCCATCCCTGCTTTAAAACTCTACTACAGAGTAACAGCCATAAAAAATGCATGATATTGGCATAGAAACAGACTTGTAGATAATGGAATTGAACTGAAGACCCAGAAAATCCACACACCTATGATGACTTGAATTTTGACAGAGGCCAAAGCAGTACAATGGGAAAATAATAGCATCTTCAACAGATGGTGCTGCTCTAACTGGATGTCTACATGTAGAAAAATGCAAATAGATTTATATTTATTGCTTTGTATAAAACTCAAATCCAAATGGAACAAAGACCTCAACATAATATCACAAACACTAAATCTATAAGAAGAGGAAGTGGGGAAGAGCCTTGACTCATTGGCACAGGAGAAAATTTCCTGAACAGAGCACCAACAGCTCAGGCTCTAAGATCAACAATTAATAAATGGGACCTCATGAAACTGAGTAGCTTCTTAAGACAAAGGAGACTGTCAACAGAGCAAAACTTCAGCCTACAGATTGAGAAAAGATCTTCACCAATCCTGTATCTGACAAACAGCTAATATTCAAAATATACAAAGAACTCCAGAAATTAAACAACAACAAACCAAATAACCCAATTTTTGAAAATTGGGGTACAGAGCTAAACAGAGAAGTCTCAACAGAGGAATCATGAATGATTCAGAAACACAGAAATGCTCAATGTCCTTAGGCATCAGGGAAATGTAAATCAAAACAACTTTGAGATTCCATCTTATACCCATAAGAATGGCTAAGATAAAAAAAAAAAAAACCTCAAGTAACAGCAAACATGACAAGGATGTGGAAAAAAGGAGAACACTTTGCCATTGCTAGTGGGAGTGCAAACTTGTTCAACCACTTTGGAAATCAATCTGGAGCTTTCTCAGAAAATAAAGAATAGCTCTACCTCAAGACTCAGATGTATCGCAGCTGGGCATAAACCCAAAAGATGCTCCACCACATAACAAGGATATCTGCTCAACTATGTTCATAGCAGCTTTATTTGTAATAACCAGAAACTGAAAACAACCCAGATGTTACTAAATCAAAGAATGGATAAAGAAACTGTCTTTATTTAAACCATTAAATATTACTAAGCTATTAAAAACAAGAAATCATGAAAATTTCAGGCAAATGGATGGAACTAGAAAAGATCATCCTGAGTGAGATAACCCAACCCAGACCCAGAAAGACACACATGGCATGTAGTCACTTATAAGCAAATATTGTGCAAGTCATTTTCTAATCAGATTTTTGCCAAGAAAAATTCCTCTGTTCTTTCTTGATGATCCAGCCATACTCCTGAAAGCTAATCATTGTGTTTCCAAATATTTATTATTAATATGATAAAAAGTACATGGGTACAACTGAAATAATTTACTCAGACATACTGAGAAACAAAGATTTTTTAAAATCTTGTGTATGTGTGTGCATGATGTGTGTGTGAAAGAGAGCATGCATATACATGCATGTATAGGCACATGTTTACAATTGGAGTATTGTGCAGGTCATAGGACAATGACCTCTGGTTATTAGGCCTTGCTTCCCATAGTATTAGACACAGTGTATATAATGGCTAATATTACTTATTAATGTGACATACACAGGAAAAAAAAACAACTGCTACTGAGGGATTGATTCCATCAGATTGGACTATGGGTATGCCTGTGAAACATTTTCTTTCTTTTTTATTAAATTTATTTATATATTTATCCACAGTCTTTGGACAAATCCTGCTCAAGTCACTTTGCACTCTTTTATTTTATTATTATTTATTTACTTATTCACTTTACATCCAGATCACGGTGCCTTCTCTCCTACCCTCCCAGTGCACTGTTCCTCTGCCTTCTCCATTCCCATTCCCCTATTCCTCAGAAGAGGAGAGCCCCTTCTACCCAACCACCACAGCTCATTAAGTTGCATCAAGATTGATAAAGTTCTCTTCCCCTGTTGTCTGGGGAAACAGCTGCTCCAGAGTGGTGTGATCAAAAATCAGGCACTCCAGTCCATGTGAGAGACAGCCTCTGCTCCCCTTACTCGGGTACCTAGACAAAGCCTGAGCTGCCCATCTGCAAGATCTATGTAGGTGGCCTAGATCCAATCTACGTATGGGCTTTCGCTGGTGCTTCAGTTTCTACAGGCCTCTCTGGGCCCTGGTTAGTTGACTCTGCTTGTCTTTTAGTGGAACTCCTATCACTTCCAGATCCTTCTATCTTTCCCCACCCCTGCCACTTTTCCACAAGACTTCCTAGTCTTCACTAATGTTTGGCTATGAGTCTCCACATTTGCTTGGATCCATTTCTGGGTTTAACCTCTCAGAGGACAGCTTTGCTAGGCTGCTGTCTGTAAGCATAGCAGAATACCATTAACAGTGTCAAAGGTAGGCCCTCTTCCATGGGTTGGGTCTCAGGTTGGGCCAGGCATTGGATAGAAATTCCCTCAGTCTCTGGTCTTTCTTTATACCTGCATATCTTGTAGGCCAGTTAGATTTTGGATTGAAGCTTTTGTAGTGAGGTTGGTATTCCCCTCCTTCCACAAGAATTCTATCTAGTTACAGAGTGTCCTCTTCAGTCTCTCTGACCCCTGCTACTGTGAATTTCAGCTAGAGCCAACCCCATATCCTCACAGAAGCCTACCCTGTCCTGTGTCTCCAGCTTGTCACAGACATGCTCCTACCTGCAGTCACACTTCTCTCTGAAGGTTATCTGTTCTCCAGCGCCCACTCTCCTCATGTCTAGTCTTCACCCTCATTTCTCTCTGCGCTCCCTCTCCAACCTTGTTCCCTCTGTTCAACCACATCTTCTATTATGTTTCCCCTTCTGGTGAGATTTAATCATTCTCCCTTGGGTCTTCCTTGTCACTTATCTTCTTCAGGTCTGTGACTTGTAGCATGTTTATCCTGTACTATATGGATAAAACTGGCTTATAACTTGAGTGCACACCATGTGCGTCTTTCTGGGTCTGGGTATCCTCATTCAAGATGATCTTTTCTAGTTCCATGCATTTGCCTATAAGTTTCATGATTTCGTGTTTTTAATATCTGAGGTATTCAAATGTATAAATGTACCACAATTTCTTTATTCATTCTTTTGTTGAGGGACATCTGGATTGTTTCCAGTATATAAAACTGATATGGACATTGTTGAGAAAGTGTCTTTGTTTGTATGGTGGAGCATCCTTTGGGTACATACTCAGCACTGGTATTTCTGGGTCTTGACATAAGAGGTAAGAGTTGTTCCCAATTTTCTGAGACAGCACCAGATTAATTTCCAAAGTGGTTGTGTAAGATTACACTCCCACTAACAATGAGGGAGTGTTTCCCTTTCTCTACATCCTCACCAGCATGTGCTGTCACTTGAGGTTTTTTTAATCTTAGCCATTCTTATGGCTGTAAAATGGAATCTAAGAGTTGCTTTGATTTGAATTTCCCTGATGACTACAGACATTGAGCATTTCTTTAAGTGCTTCTGGGCCATTCATGATTCCTCTGCTAAGAATTCTCTGTTTAGCTCTGTACTCCAGTTTTTAAATTGGAATATTTGGTTTGTTGTTAATTTCTTGAGTTGTTTATATACTTTGGGTATTAGCCCTTTGTTGGATGTAGGACTGCTGAAGATCTTTTCACAATCTGTAGACTGCCGTTTTGCTCTAGTGAGAGAGTGCTTTGCTTTATAGAAGCTTTTCCATTTTAAAAGGTCACATTTATTTATTGCTAATTAATGTAAGAGTACCCAGCCCTCTATAAGCAGTCCCATGCCTGGGCAGGAGGTGAGCCTGGGCTATAAAAGGAAGGTAGCTGAATATGAAACTAGGAAAACCCCAGAAATCAGTGTTCCTATATGGTTTCTGCTTAAATTCCTGCTTGAATTTCTGCTCTGATATTCCCCTGAGGTAAGTTGTACATTGGAAGTATAAGCCAAATAAAGATTTTCTCCACAAATTGC
This sequence comes from Acomys minous, assembly GCF_964271855.1. Taxonomy (NCBI): domain Eukaryota; kingdom Metazoa; phylum Chordata; class Mammalia; order Rodentia; family Muridae; genus Acomys; species Acomys minous. The sequence continues at coordinate 66,460,434 of NC_140490.1, forward strand.
ATTTGATCATAATGGATAATGATAACAACAAGAAAGGTGACAAAGATAGGGCATCTTGTTGTTCACCTGTACATGCACCAGACTAGCTGGCCCATTGAGTGCTGGTCATTCTCTTGCCTTTGTCTTCCTTCTTGTTGCAGGAGTGCTGAGATTGCACATACTGTATTCACTGAGCCATTTGTTCAGTCCTAACCTTTCTCAAAATAATGATGTCATTTATCTAATGAATAGAACTACTTCACGATGTCAGACTTGCCTGGAATTTAATTTTACTTTATTTCATAGTGATTTTCTTTGAATATGACTTAAAGAAATTTTGCTGAATTGGTATAAATGAAATTATAAGAATTATAAATTTGTAGAAGGATCTATTCCCATTTCTTTTGCTGAGGACATCTGATATTAAGTTGCTTTTTACACATTTCATTTATAACCATAGATTAGTACTATTATCAACCTTGGTCAACAGAAGCTTTGGCTTGCAGTGAGAAACAGTTAATTTGGAGACTCACAACTGGTCAATGACCGAGTGGTCAATGAACATGAACAACTGTTGAAAATTTGGTCCTAAGTAGAGTGTCTGTATCACCTGATCCAAGGCTCAGAGCACATTTTGGAAGAGTTGGAGGGCAGGGATATTGTTATAAAACACCGACTTCTGAACATGCTGCCACTGTGAACTCTCAGCAGCAGAGACTACCTGCCCAAGACCTGCACAAGACATGACTAATCACCTCATCATAAATGATGGAGAAGTCTATCAGGCACCACCTCTCTCAAAGAAGATATAAGCAGTTAATTGTTGCTGGAGGTAAAAGTGGGTCATATGCCTCAGTATTGTAGCCACTGGTACTTTGCCCTCTCACAAATCCAAGACCCTCATGCAGGCAAGCCCCGTTGAATATAGAGGGGTTCAGAAGGAAACAAACAGAAACACACACACACACACTAATAAGATAAAAGTGGGAGAGTGTCTTGGGAAGAAAAACCAATTCCATGGTAGGCAGCGTGGATCATAGGGGAGACGAATGATCAAGGACCATCAGTTATATGTATAATTATGAAAGAATAAATAATTTTTAAAAGATGTATAGTTCCTTTTCTGATATTGTATTTATATTACTATTTTTTGTTTGATAATCTGAACTACAGTGGAATTTACTGTAAGAACACCTTAGACATTAAGGGAAAGTCTCTTCAGTCCAAATCAGATCCTGAAAGAAAATACTTTACCAGGTACTTGGTAAAACATTGGATGCTCATATATTATTTCCAAACCTTCAGGGTCTCAAATGACACTTTGAGGACTGGAAACCCCAATGATCTGCTCATGGTATATAATTCCTAACTATGGGGTAACTTTACTATTTGTTAGAATTTGGACAAGTGGGATATAGAGAAATAGTTACAGAACTGTCATTTTGCTTTTTGTGATATGACACAAGGAAAAGATGAAGAATTCTAAAGTTTGCCTTAAATGTTAAGTTCTATTTCTTATTTTCACACTGTGTCTCCATAAATTTTTATTTACTTAGGTTTGGGAGGTTGAAACAAGATCTCACTGCATAGCCTAGGCTGCCCTGGAGCCAGTTAAACACTTCAGAATGGCTTTGAACTTGGAGATATATTTCTGCCTTCGTCTCTCAAGTGTTGGGGTTACAGGTGTGAGCCACCATATCCAAGTTTCCGAATTACACACAAATAACTGTTTAAGGGATGGGGCCTATACATATTTTGTGAGCCTTGTTAACATATCAAGAAAAGTATTGTAAAATGTAAAGATCCAGGGAGAGATGGCCCAGTTGCTGTAAAGTTTGCCTAACAAGCAAGTTTTCAATCCTTAGAATCACAGTAAAAATGGTAGGCAAGGTTGCACATCCCATCTCTGTGCAGAAGGAAGAGACAAGATGATCTCTCTGGCCCAGTGCCCAGCCACTCTCATCTAATTGGTGAGATCTAAGTCCATGAGAGACACTCTGTCAAAAAAGGTGGATTGTCTTCCTGGATATATGACACTGGAGGTTTTCTTCTGGCTTCCACACTAATAAACACTCACACATACATGCAGATATATACGTCACACACACACACACACACACACACACACACACACACACACATATATATATATATATATATATATATATATATATATATATATATATATATCCACAGACATGGCCATACATGGATATGAACACATATATTCACACTAATAAATATATAGACACATATGTTTAAAAATGTATAAAAAAGTCTACAAGCCAGTTCAGAAACAACATAACAAAATCTGCCAAAATAAACCCATAGCATCTAACCAAATAATCTCACTATTCAATTAAAATTAAATAAAAAAGATAATGATATCTTAAGTGACAGACCCCATAATCTCAGAGCATTCGTAACTGTAGTACAAAAGTAAGAAGACACAGAATTGTCATGGAAAGTCCATTTTGCAATACTCTTGTTGAAAAGGAAAAGGCATTTGTCTCCAATGCTGAATCCTCTAAGAATGAAGTGGCAAAATAGGAAAGACCATTGACTATAAAAAAAAAAAGCAGTATCATTCAATTGGCCATACTGGCTATAGAGAAATGCTCTATCAGCCTGCTGAGAATGTCCTATATGCAGGCTCTCCAGTCAGAAGCAGCACTGTCACTCATTGATCCAATAAAGCATGGAAGTAGGGCACTACTACCTCATAGGGGAAATTCGTCATGGGTTAGCCTTATAGAAAAGAGGAAAAACATGCTGGTAAATTTAGTCTCATTGGCAGTTCACATCTGTTCAGGTGGGAGATAGTTTTAGGCTTAAGGAAGGCCCTGTTTACTTTTCTCTGTACAGCATCATTGATTTCTTTAGAGCGTTTAGAGCTAGTCCCACAAGCAAAGTGTGTCTGTCACAGATGCTCATCCCCCTTATCGGTGGAAGGAGAAGCCTGAGCAGCACTGGGAGGTGGATACAGCAGAAATTATCAAACATCTTTTGAATAACAAAGATAATAGTGAAAAAAAAACAGTTGACTATTTAATACTCCCAGAGTATAATCATATGAACATGTAACACGCACATAAACACTACATCTATATTCTGTTTCAAAAGGCTGATTTACATGTGCAATTGGTTTGCTTTTCTCACTTTTTATCTGTGTTTTCTTTTGTTATTTCTCCTTTGTGTTTGCAGAAACTTAGAGCCTAAGGTTATTATTGATTATCTATAGTAAAAATTTGTCTCTGGGTCTCTGAATTGCCCACTTTAGAGACAGTCTTTCTTAAATATCATCCATACACTTATAATGGCTTGCTTCTTTTCTAAGCGACTAGATTGGAACCAGGGACCTTGGTGATTATTCTAAAGTACTTGGTGGCATTTTAGAGCACCAATCGTCTTACAAAGGAAAAAGAAGCTGAGTTTCCTACTAAGCATTGAAAACAACCAAGTCTTACCATCATTCAGAAGTATACATAGGAGTTATTTAAAAACCAACCATTGCCATTATCAACTTTCCCATGGACATATTTAGCATCTCACTTTCCAAAAGAGGTAGTGTAGAAATGAGCAGAAGCCACTGTCTCGCTGCCATCCTAACCTGAAGGCAGGTGCTTGCTCCTATAGCACAGCATGTTCCTGGTGGTACCGGGGATTTTTTGAAGATCTTGGTCATCTGGATTCTTGTTCTTCATCGTCAGTGTTTTCCTGTTTATAAGAATTGATCTGAATGAGAAGACGACAGAGACAGATTTCTACATGAACAGTTACCCAAAACTCTCTATGACATTGGAGCATCTTCTTCAGCCTTCTGGCCCAATATATCTGAGAGACATATTTATGAGGCAGGAACTATTGAGGACTTGCTTACCATGTCTTGGCAGAGTTTGTCCATCAACTCTGCCTGCTTCCAAGCTTGCCCTTTTTTAAAGGCAGAATTCTCTCTGTAGTAGAAATGAGGACCTTTGGCCCAGTGGCTGGTTTATCGTTTGAAGTCATCTCCAGAATGAGGTTCTTTGATGTTCAACATGTTCTTTGAGGTAGCCTGAGTGTTGCCAGGAATTAACCTGTCTCAGTGTCAATGATTCTTTAAAGTAATAAAAAAATTTTTAAATGCCATATTCTGCATGTCCCTGGTGTTTTTGAAGACCTTGTCTACCTATCCTTCCTTATCTTTCTATAGAGTCATGACTATCTGCTGCACCTAAAATGCACCTATATTCTTGTGATGAAAGAAGACTAACAATTGACATGACCATGATTTAATCTACTAACATTGAATTTGTATAACTTATGTTTCCTAAACAGCTTTCTATAGCACTTTCAAAATACTGGAAGAAAATCTTGTATTATAATTGAGTTATATGGGTACAATAACTCACATCAGAGTAGAAATATCAGATAATCAAGTTTATTCCTTCTCAAGTCTCTGATGGAGTTGAAGACCAGTTAGCTTAGTTTTACAATGATGCTTAGTTTTTTATGGGTTAAGTTGTTCTTGGGTCTAGATAGGTGTTTTAAGTTGATAATAACAATGTGATGGAGTTTGATTAACGTCCACAAATTTAGATGCACCAAGATAGGAAAGATGTCTTCATCAAGGCTGTCAAATACAAATAGCCAAAACACTAAGAATGTAACATTTAATTAATTCCTGATTGTGTCATGGTTCTTCTTGATATAGGTAATCTATTGTATATATGTATAATAATATAAATGTATATGTAAAAAATAAAAAAAAAGTTAGGGATGAAGATTAGAGAAGGTGACAGTAATCACTGTGTACTATATGTATGCTGATGAAAATGTGAAAGAAGAAATTCAATAAATATTAAAAGCATTTAAAAAATTAATCTGTGTTTGTAGCAAATCAGGGTTCCAATGCTATATCCTCCCTGTAACTGATTAAGAACACAAAGGTTTCATTTTGAAAGGTTTCTGTTCTATTCAATCTATATGTGGTAGGCTTTTGTCCACACAGTGCTCTGAAATATTGGGATTCCCCCCACCCCCGTGTATTATTAGAGGTTACTTCTTTGGGTCACGACACCCTCAAATGTCTGGAAGAGCAGCTCCTATGTGCATATTTTCACTATGACACTGTGGTGCAAAACTAGAGATTCCTGGAAATCCTTCGTCTAACTCATGCTCTCCCTTTAACTCTCTCGGATGTAGTCACAGGGTCTATACTGCCGCCTTCTCCTGTGGCTGTCAACTCAGACTCTAGCACACAGACACGCACTAGGACTTAACATTTCCCTGGATGCCATTTTTGACTTTGAGATCTTCCAGCAGTGTGAAATCCTCTGAGAATAAGTTTTATTGTGATTCTAGTAAATGCTGGCTACTTGATAATTTCTCTAGATATGTTTGGAAATTCAAAAGCACCCTCTGAGTCAATGTTGTAAGAGACATGGAAAGGAAAATTTAGAGGCCACCTAAGTCTTAAAATAAAGCAACACAATTCAAAACATGGTCCTTTGCAAGCAAACCCGAACAGAAAGACACAGCCTTGCATGCCTCTGACTTTTAATTTCTACTCCTTTTAGAACTCTGGTTACTTAAACTCAATGATATTTTCTATTAGATGTCCCCAATTAGTTTGTTATTTGTTATATATTGGCTTTAATTTATATTTTATTGTGTGTATTTAAAGTACATAATTCCCTGTTTTGAAATGCAAGTTGACACATCAAAAGTAGGAAGAAAACTAACAACACTGAAACAAATTAATATCCCCTTCATTTCACAGATAGCTGCATTGTGTGAGTGGGTGCTGAGAAGAGTAGAAAAACAAGCTCTCACTTAACAAAACCTCACCCAGTAGCATGCAATGTGATTAACTAGGATCTTTGGATTGTGCTTTAGAACTCCAGACCTGTAGATTCTACATATCTGCTATTTTGTGTTTTATGGTAACTAAACTTTTAGGTCAAATTTTAAACTAGTGAGATCTGTTTGTTCACTAACACTTTTGTCTATGTGTATTATAATGTCTGTTATTTGGAAAACCTGAGTGTCTGTGTGTGTGTGCGTGTGTCCCTATCTATCCATCTGTCCATGCATACACATGTAAAAGACAGAACTTGATAGTGGGTGTTTTCCTTAACCCCCTTTCTCTCGGCAGAGCCTCTTATAGGTCTATAACTCCATCACATATGCAGTGCTAGCTGCCACGTGAGTTCTGAGAGATCTTCCTGTTTCTGCCTCCCTCATGCTGGAATTTCACACTCACACCATCATACCTAGTTTTTTAATACATGGGAGGGTGGAATCAAGCCCTTACGCTACCATGACTTTCCTGACAGCCAGCTCCCTTAGCAAGAAATCTGAGTCTTATACAATGTTTTTCCTTTAGGCTAGAATGACCAGTTTCTACTCCAGGTTGTTTTGCTTTTCATCTGTAAGAGAGGTGTGCAGACATGAAGTCACAGAGGCTAATGCAACAGGCATTTGCAGGCCTACAAAGATCTGCAACAGCTGTGCCCATCTCCAACCCAGTTGCAAATAAAATTTTAGTTCCCTTCGAGGGAGTTTGACTGGAGAAACAAACTAATCTTAATGGTAGACTGGCTGCCCAGTCATAGAGAGCCAACGCAAAATAAAGCCTAGGGCATTTTTAGAAGTTTCTTGTCTCATAATATCATGTCAGAGCTCCCCCTGCTCTTTAAATTGATCTTATTTCTAATATATATATATATATATATATATATATATATATGTGTGTGTGTGTGTGTGTGTGTGTGTGTGTGTGTGTGTGTGTGTGTTTATATGCCTTTCATATAATTTCTTCTTTTTTATCCAACAGATCTTTTACACACACACACACACACACACACACACACACACACACACACACACACACGCACATGCACACACACTGATTTATATTACGCATATATATTATGGATTCCAATTTAATGTATTTATAGGGTTCCTGGGTGTCTGAATGAATGGGTTTCTGTCTATATCTGTTTATTTGGGCTTTTCTTGTCTTCTTTTCCCTTTTTATATTTATTGTACAATTTACTTTATTTTATTATTATCCCTTAGAAATCTTTTTGTTTTCTACTGAGAGACAGAAAAGAGAAAGATCTAGATAGAAGAGGAGCAGGGGTGAAACTGGGAGAGAAATAGAGAGGGAAAAATATAATCAGCATATCTTCTCTGAATACAAAATACTGTTTTCCACAAAATGAAAAATAATCAAAGATGAAGTACAAACAGCTACTCTTATCTAACAGTCTCCTGGTTTCCAGGTGGTCTTTCTTTTCTTGGCAGACCCTGCTCTCTCTGTGTGTTTCTCCTCTCTCTCTCTCTCTCTCTCTCTCTCTCTCTCTCTCTCTCTCTCTCTCTCTCTCTCCAATATTTCCTGGTTCTTTATTTTTACCTCAGTTAAAATGTAATAGCACTAAAATAAAGAAAATCAAGTGACACCACATGCTAGCAAGGAAGTAGAGAAAGAGGAACACTCTTTCATTGCTGATGGGAATGCAAACTGGTAATATCACTTTGGAAATCTATCTGGCACATTCTCAGAAAAATGGGTATAGGGCTTCCTCAAGACCCAGCTATTCCACTCTTTGGAATATACCCAGAAAATGCCCCACCACACAACAGGGACATATGCTCAACCATGTTCATAGTGGCCTTATTCATGATAGCCAGAACCTTGGAACAGCCTAAATGTCCCTCAGTAGAAGAATGGATAAAGAAACTGTGGTACATTTATACTATGGAATACTACTCAGCTATTAAAAACAAGGAATTCCCAAAATTTATGGACAAATGGATAGAACTAGAAATGATCATAATGAGTGAGTTAACCCAGAAGCAGAAAAGTCAAATGGTATATACTCTCTTATATCTAGACCAAGGGGCATGTCCCATGAAAGTCTTCACTTACCAATAAAGTAGGTTAGAAGGGAGGACATCCTATTGGGACTTTAGGTGAGAAAATCATGGGAGAGTGGGGAAATAGAAAGATCCAGAGGGTCCCAGAAACCTATAAGAAGAACGTTATGATGGCCAGATCTGGGCCAAGGGATCCTGCTCAAACTACAATACCACCCAAGGACAAACAGGAAGTAAACTTCAAACTCCTACCCAGATCTAGCCGATGGACAGGACATTCTCCACTGTTGAGTGGAGGGTGGGGACTGACTTTCACATGAACTCTGGTGCCCCATTTTTTAGCACGTCCCCTTCATGAGGAGGCCTGGTGGCTCTCAGAGGAAGGATAGCAGCCTACCAAGAAGAGACTTGATACCCTATGACCATATACATGGGGAGGAAGTCCCCCTCTATCACAGTCATAGGAGAGGGGAGTAGAGAGAAAGCGGGAGGGAGAGAGGAATGGGACGATACAAGGGATGGGCTAACCATTGACATGTAATATGAATAAATTAATAAAATGTTATTTTAAAAAGTAAAAAAAGAAATTAGTAGCACTAAATCATCCTGATATCTGCAAATATTTCCACAATTAAATCCTGAAAACAGTGCATAAATAAAATTTTCTTGCTTGGTACTTTTAATTTCATTTGAGACTTCTCACTTTTGCAGAAATTCTTATTTTATTTTTTTCCTTTAAGTAGTTGAGCCTTCCCATCTCCTGAATGTGTATCCATATGAACTCTGTGAATATCAAAAATCAAGAAAACCAGCTTCTAGTAATCAGTCATCTAGGTATTTACTTTTTACTCTAATCCAGAAAAGACTTAATAAAAAAGAAAGTTGATGTCAATCAGTATGTTATTTAATAAAAGTCTCTTTTTATTTTAACACTAATATGTAACTGAAATAAGTTCCTATTTTTCATAGGTTGACTTCAGTTATGAGAATGTTTTGAAATAAAACTTGGGGAAGAAAAGCATTTCCCATTATTATTTATTAAAACGAATCAACTGCTGTTTTCAAAAATTCAAAACAATAAACTATTCCCTTTGTCTCCTTCACGTTGCTCTCTTGATTATGCATCATCCTTTCATACACATGAACCCTCTGGATCCTGTCCATACTTGGTCAGTACCAGGAGTATGTACGTCCCTGTGCATAAACCTGTACAATCTGCAGATTTAACTTCAATTCCCATTGTGCGGGAGGTAAGAAGAGATAATGAATTGGTGTTCAGTAAAGAAGATTATGTGGAGGATCTTCGAGGCAGGCAAAAAGTGGGGCAGTTGGCTGATTGTCCATTAAACCTGTCATACCCATCCTCCCAGAATAAAGCTCTGGTCTTTGTAAATATGAAAAAAAAAAAAATAAAGACTTCTGGCATCTGGGCAACCCTGAGTTGCATTGCTTTTAAGAAAAAGGAAAAAAAAATCACAGCAAGCAATAAGCAAAATTTTTTTTCTTTGCCACTAAAATGGCACATGCTTTCACTTGCTTAAACACATGTGTAGCAATATTGGTGCAGAAAAAGGGAAAACACAAAGCCAAAGAAAACCATTTCAGAATGACATAGTTGCCAATGACCTGAAACCAATACCACATTAATTTGAGGCCTAATTTGTCAAAAATTCCTGTTGAACTACAAGTTTCTTCGTCTTTAAATACAAAGTCATTGTTGGAAAGCCTCCTCAGATGATGGAGGCTGTAATTACAATGTCAGGGATGGAATATGACTGGCTGTCTGCACCTTAGCTGATACCCCTTCCTGTTGCTCCATTAATTTTTCATCAAGGTATTTTTAAAATCTTGCTCTGTTTTAGCCATATTTTTTTATAAAATAGAACCAGTGTCAGGAACAAAAAAAAAAAAAGTTGTGAGCAAAAAACTGACAATTTCCATCACTGAAAGAAATGATGTTAAAGGTTAGAGAGCAAAAGTTGAGGGTACCTAGAACAGCATGCTAATGTCATATTTAATTTGAAGTGCCAAATCAGATCTCCAGACTCAGGTAAGCACTGAATTTTTCTGTCTCTAGAATGACTGCCCTGCAGCATTGGTAGGAGCAGGTGGGAATGTGGACAGAAGAAATTCAAATTAAGATGAGACTAGGAGACACCTTTATTCTTCTATAGGTGAAATTGACACTATCATGAGCTGGAAGGATTCTATGAAGTTAAAAATTGCATTTCTGCACAACAGAGTTTGAAACACAATTCCAAATTTATAAAAAGACTGAGCCCTTAAATAGATGTTCTATTCTCCATAATCAATCTCACTTAAAAAAGAAGACAAAGAGTGCTGATTTTTCCCAAATATGAAATAATTCTTAATTCTAAAGATTATTAATATTATTATTCTAAAGATTATTATTATTATTTGTAATTCTAAGATTATAGTTCTATGTGTCCTTTATGTGGCCTACACTTGATAGAAACTATTATAATATATATATATATATTATATACACACACATACATGTGTATGTACAAAATCATATATGTGTATGTATACATACACATATGTGTGGTAATTTATCAGTCATGTGACCAATGACAAGATGCTGCTAAGTTCAATCTATGCCCTACTCTAAATTACTCCATATTGTATAAAATGGTAGTTTCTTGGTCTAAGTCTTGAACTACATTGAGACACTATGATACAAACAGTTTTTGAATCCATTTGAGGAAAATATGATTACAGTTTGGGACAGACCCAGAATTTTTACCACCTGTCAGTGTCATCCATCTAGCACACACTGATAAAGACTTACCCCTAGGAATAGAGAGGGTGCCATTTGACAGGGGTTTTTTTCTGCCAGGTCATTACTGGAGAGAACGAGGTATAGCAAACTTATTGAGAACTTGTAACATGGACCACATATGTTACATGAAATGACAGGTGAATTTTTCATTTATTTATTCATTCTAAATTCTTGAGGTTCAATAGTGGAATAAATGGTTTGTAAAAAAACTAGTGCTTTTGGAGTTTACATTTCATGATGTGAATACAAGACATTTCCTTGAGAGCACCATGAAATAAATGAACACAACTAGTTTTTTACAATGTCATATTTTATTGAACATCAATAAATTCTCAAAGGTCAGAATCTTTAATGACAGCATTTTAAATAAAGTTTTACCTTTGTAACTAGACTGACGTAAGCATTTTTTTTTTAAATTTCAACATTAATTACTAATATTAACTCTCCTCTCATACAGCCCATATATACCACAGAGTAAATACATCTAAATATCTATTCACACATAGATGGTTTGCAGAATGATGCCAGCTAAAGAAGCTGCTGGTTTTAGAAGTGAGCTCAAAGTCTGTATTGATTACAGACTAGATCAATGAGTGGAGCAAGCTACTGCTGGAGCTGCTGAAGTCAGGCTTGGGAACAAAACTGCAGAACTAGGCTACAAGATGAAAGACTTCAGGAACAGAAAATAGAGGGTTAAGGCCCATATCCAGATGGGCAAACAAGTTGATCACCAGACAGCAAAGAAGGTTATTTCAAAAATGGAAGACTGGGCTGAGCTGAAGCCCCAAGCACAGTGGAAGAGTTCACTGTTAGTGAATTGCACACACACACACACACACACACACACACACACACACAATCTCCCCCAAAACACACCAGGTATCAGATAATAGGTTGTTGGGGAGCCAATTCATCACAATATCAAGTGCTACCACTTCATGGAGCCCAGTGATCTGTATCTTAGTATGTCTGCTAACTTCTTGCTTCTTTGGCTGGGTTTTCCCATTATAATTTTAATGTTCCCATGCATCCCTTTAGTCTTAATTCACTCCTACAAGCCAATGGAATGTCCTTTTATTCCCAAGAGTATACCATTTATAGGTGTGTGCTAGGTGGGTGATGCCTGACAGATGATACAATTTCTGGAGACATCCAAAGGCTATAGTCATCCTTTTCCCTCAGATGAATTCAAAAGCTCCTCATACAATGGAGGTGACCCAGGTCAAGTCTAAGCCTGAGAATCTACTGTGTTAGACAATACAGAGTAACTAAGAGTAGGGCACAGTTTAAGCTCAATAGGTATAAAAACTCATCTGACAAAAATAGCAGCTCTTGGTTTTGAATATGTCATCCAGAGATTCTGCTCATGATGGTTAGTAAGCCACTGGGTGGATAAGGCTAGTGTGCTAAAGAGAAAAATGATCTGAAAAACACAAGTACAAAAAATTTTAAAAGAAACTAAAAATATACTTTTACCCATAAATGTAGGTGAGATAATCAAGAGAAAATTTAGTTTAAAAGGAAAAGAAAATTATGAGTTAGGCTTTGATTCTCTCTGAGGATTTAAAAAAAAAAGTAGGGTGCACGAGATTTCATCCTGAGACTACAATAGTTTTCCAGTAAAATAAGAAGGAACGCCATCAAATGCCCTGATGTAACACCAAGGTACACATTTCAAAGATATTTCTGAGATGAAGCATCATAAATTGCGCTGATAGTTTAAATTAAGATGAGAATTGAGAATGCAAAAATAGATTAGAGAATGCAGATCAGTAGTGATACCCATGAAACATTTCAGAGCAGGTGAGACTCCCTTAGCAGAGCAGATTTAAGAGACGTAGGAGGATTGAGTATTAACAAGTGAGGGGGAATCTCGACAGTGTTATTACAGAATGCCCCAAAGGACTGTCACATAGAGAGCGTACGTGGTCCGGAGAAAGCTAGAATCAAAACAATACGAGCAAGGTTGCATATGCTAAGAAGAAGAATCCAAAACCAAATAAGAGATTGCAGTGAGAACTTGTGAATTTTGGTTTCTTTAAAAAACACAGAAAGAATTTAAGAGTGTGTTTTTGTTTTAATAACAGGTGTGGGATATGAGGCTGCTTCACAGCAGCTGATTGTGATTTGCCTCGTGCTCTAGCGGGGGCTTGATTTTGCCAGCTGCCGATAGTTTCTGCAATTTTGTGGCATTTGGAGTTCTGGGTACTTTTTAAAGGGTACATACATGTCTGAGTCCAAAGAGGCTGGTAGGTTGTTGGTGCTGTCGGTTGCAGTTTCCTAAGTAGTCATGTACAAAACAGAAACAGGAAGAAGAGATTAGATATCCTCACAGAACTTACCCCAAGGAAATCAATGCCCCTAATCAGTAGGAAGTAGTCTAACAATAATGTCGCCTGCTTCATAATTCCTGATTTTACTTAGGGATCTCTTTCCTTTCCTCCATATTGTTTTTTCTTTCTTATCTAGTGTTATGGAATCAAAAGGATGGAAGGAAAGGGATGGAGAATGGTGGAAGAAAGAACGCACAAAGTAGCAAATGCCGGCTTTGATAAATGGTGTTGTAGTTATGAAAAAAGAGTGGTGTCAGTGACGACCCTCAGCAGGTGACTGAGATAAGACTTGGAGAACAAGAATCAAGGTGACTTTAGACAGAGGCACCAAGCATTCATCTGTGATGGTGAAGTCTGTATGATATGCGTGTGTAGACACTGGGGCAGGGGATTCTGTACTGAAGGACACAGAAATGATTTTCTTATTCTTCAGTTTACTACAGGAGACTGAGAATCAGAATGGTAGAGGCAATATTGAAGAAGGAGGGAGAAGATAGAATATTTGCTTGAAATAGTCCACGATCAGCCTGTTAACCACAGAATAACCTCTAGGAGTAAAGAGGCCCTCCTGAGGCCATTGTCCATGAGTTAAAACTCAGGGAATTGACAGGGGTCTTCTCACCCACCAGCCACATTCAAACACAGAATAAACAAAATTTATGAAAGATAACTGTTAATCTCACTTTCATAGCGTTTGATGTGGCTTTTACCCAGAGTCATGCCCGCTCCTAAATTAGGGGAAAACAAACATTATTTCTGTGCCTTTTCAATTGTTGTTTCTGCCTACCTATTTAATAGTTCATGTATATCATGAATTCTACTTGGGAGAAAAATGGTCTTAAAAAGGTATCATCATTCTGTGTTATTCAGATTTCCATTACAGTAACAAGATACTTGGGGTAATTAACTTAGAAGAGGAAATGTTGACTTTGGCTTATGGCTTTGGAGGATCCAGTTCACGATAGAGTGACCCTGTTCCTTAGAGTCTATATGATTGATTTCCTTTTATATTACTTTGCCAATAATGAGGATTGGTAACATTCCTCATACGCAATGTTGGCAATGTCTTATAAACATGCCCAGGTATGAATAATTAGTCAAGAGAGAGCTGTGCTGATCTGAGTTGTAGAATTGGTCCTCATAACATAGATGGGAGCAATACCTGTACCTCACTCCCCATCCAGATCTTTGTTCTCTTATCTGATGGTGCTGGCCCACAACAACATTCCACCAACCATAAACTGACAAACTACCACAGTAGTGAGAGGTATGGAAGTTTAGCCAGCGTTCTTAAATCACTGCACACTTTCTCTTGGCAAGAATTTTATTGGGGAACAAATGGACTAACTGCAGGTCCTTGTGGTAGTGAAAGGGGACCTTCCAGCAGCAACTGAGTAGATACTGTACCACCAGCAGATGAACTGCACCCAGGAAGAACTCACAAGATGCTGATTCGGCCATGAAGAATTAGTTTGTGTCCAGTCCACTTTAAAGGGAAATTAGCTGATGCCAACATCAACCTGTGCACAAAGGGAGTATGCGTGATGGTTAATTTTGGTTATCAACTTGACATGCCTTGGAAGAAGGAATTTCAATTTAGGAATTGTCACCATTAGACTGGCATGTTGTCATGTCAGGGGGGCATTTTCTTAATTCTTTATTGATGTAGGAGGTCCCAGCCATCTGTCAACAATGCTATATCTGTGCTATGGAAGAAATCACCTAAATGAGCTAACAAGGGTAAGGCAGCCAGCAATGTTCCTCTGTGGCATCTGCTTAAGTTCATCTTGCATGGGCTTCCTGGATGCTGAGGGTGTCAATCTATGATCCACACAATCCCTTTCCTCCTCCAAGTTGCTTTTGGTCAGTGTCTCATGAAAGCAACAGATAAATAAACTAAGACAATTTGTAAAGTACAAGCATGTTCTTTAGGGGGATAGAGAAGGAAAATGCAATGTTCAATGCACACAAGGTGACTGATGTATGTTACACACATCCACAGAATGCATGTATGCGCACACATCTTTGATGAATGAAGGAGATATGATCACTTTTATAGTCTTACATGAGATGAATGAACATCAAACTTGAACTAGGCCATGCATGAAGGATTTATATGTACTTCAAGTCTAAATCACCTGTGAGTAGACTGTTTCCTATAGTATTGATAGTATTGACAACTTAGATGGGAATTATAAGTTCATTAACACATTTTTGTAACTCTATTTTACTAAACATACTCCATCAGTGTCGATTTTGGGGTGATTTTTTAGCATGTAGAATCAATGATATTTAATGTATAGATTAGAACTTTAGGTCTGCCCAAATTACCTCCCAATTCTTCTGAAAGGCAGATGAAATTATATAGGTTATATTTTCTTACTGGACATAAAACATAACAAATATCTTTTTTATCTGTGTTGTGTCAATCAGGTTTTCAAACTTAAGATCATCCTTGGTAAAATGAACACTGTTTCCTGAAGCGCCACTTCCTATATTATCTAAAAATTGCCATCCCCAGCAGAACTAAGTGTAAACACCTGGGGTTGTTTCTATTTAGCAGGGAGTTTTAAAAACTACAAATATTTGCCTATAGTTTTAGTGAAACGTTGTTTAAAAATTGAGCAAAGATACCATATTGG
The DNA here is from genome assembly GCF_964271855.1 of Acomys minous. NCBI lineage: Eukaryota > Metazoa > Chordata > Mammalia > Rodentia > Muridae > Acomys > Acomys minous. The sequence continues at coordinate 66,476,054 of NC_140490.1, forward strand.
TATTCATAGCAAAAGTCATGATGAGCCCGTTGGCTTTATTACTTTCCCTGTAGGTGCCATTATGAAATAGAATGGTTAAATGAAGAAATAACTATGCAAAGTTAGATTTTTCCTTGGCATTTTCTTTGCATATTTCTCAGCCCTCTAGCCTAAGTCCAATTTTATCTCTTAAAATTTACAAAGAAAGAAAGGAAAAAAGGAAAGAAAAAGGGAGGAAGGAAGGAAAGAAGAAAGACCTCAAGCAAGTATCTCCTACTGTTTTTTTTTTAATTATTGAATGCAGTATTCTCTCACACAATTCATTTGAACCACTTTCTCCTCCTTCCACTCCTCCTAGCTCCCCAGCATTCCTTGCTTCCCCAGAACCACCCATACTCTTTTTCAGGCCTCTACTATAATTTGAACATGATTTCTTCTCCGCATCTCCCCCCAGATCCTCCCCATCTCTCCATCCGTCCAATTCCACATGCTTTTTTCTCTCTCTTTAGAAAATAAATAAAATAAAGCAGAATTAAAAACAAAAGCAAAGAGAAAGCATAAGAAATGTGTGCATGCTTACATACACACACACAGAGCATAAAAACACAAAATCTGAAAAAAATATAAGCAAAAGACCAGTAGGTTATTTTTAAGGCCAAATGAATCACTATGAAACAAAAATTTACAAAATACCACTGGGTTTGTATTGTGTTGACCCTTTACTGCTGGGCATAGTACCTACCCTTAAGTGAGGATGTTTTACCCAGTGAGACAGCATTGAAGAAAACTTAATTTTCCTCTGAAAGCAAAATGCAATTGGAGATAGCTTCTTACTTTGTAATAATGCGCACTCTCATCTCCTTCCCCTTCTCAGTATTGAGGCCTGTCTAGCTTTAACCTCTTTAGTCCCAGTGCAGCCTCTGTGAGTTCATATGTCTTTCAGTCCAATTGTACTTGAAAGACACCATTCCCTTTGTGCCACCCATCTCTTCTGGTCTTATAGTCTTTTTACTTCCTTTTCTGCATAGTTTGTGAGCCCTGAAGGAAGAGGTTTGATGACAGCATCCCATTTAGAAGTTACTGTTCCAAAGTCTCTCACCGTCTGCACATTGGCCAGTTGTGGCTCTCTGTGTTAGTTCTCATTTACTGCAAAAGGAGCTTCTCTGACAATGCCTCAGTGAGATCCTGATCTATATGTATAACAGAATGTTTTTAGGAGTCATTTTATTGCTATTTCCTTTTAGCAGAACAATGGTATTTCATTTTCTTCTACGTCCAAAGACTATCTGGTTTCAGATCCTTGACTGCCAAAGCAGTGTCAGGCATGGGTTCCATCTCAATGGGTGGGCCTTAAAAAGAGAGAGAGAGAGAGAGAGAGAGAGAGAGAGAGAGAGAGAGAGAGAGAGAGAGAGAGACAGAGACAGAGACAGAGACAGAGACAGAGAGACAGAGAGACAGAGACAGAGACAGAGACAGAGACAGAGACAGAGACAGAGACAGATAGAAAGGGAGAGATTGGTTATTACCACAGTGTTTGTGCCACGATTGCACCATCAAATCATGCAGGCAGGCCACAAATGTAGATTGCAGAATTGGTAGCTGATTTCGTGGTCACGTTTCTGCTCTGATAGTGTGTAGAGTACCTTCCCAAACTGGGAACATTAGTTAATAGGCATTAAGGTTCTATTTAAACACCAGCTTAACTTCTTTGTGGTCAGTGATATATGTTGTCTTTAGTAATAGGATCTTATCATAAGTTTGTGGAGACCAACCAATAGCCTTGACAATAGCCTGAGCTATTTGTAGAATATCCATAAGGCCTCTTTGGACAATAACTCCATTATATGGTATGCATTCCTGGCACAGAAAGTTTCATTTGGTGAGAAAAGACGTCTAGTGGGGCATTATGTTGTATGTTCCATTAATCGGTGATTTCATATATGTGTATGCAATAGTAGGTTCCTATATAATGCATCAAATGTCCCTTAGTGTTAGTTGCCCCTTCCCATATTCCCTCCCTTCCACCTCCTCATTTAATCCACTTGCTGTAGTCTCCTCCTTGTCTCTCTATAACTATATATTTTTCCTTTCCTTGGGCGATAGACCCCTATAGTCCCTTACGCTGTCAAAACTTTTGTGGTCATATGGGTTATAGCATGTCTGTAAAAGACTTAAAAGCTAACACCTACTTATAAGAGAATACATGTCTTTGTCTTTGGGTATCTGGATTATCTCACTTAGGATAAATTTTTTATAGATCCATTAATTTACCTGAAAAAAATATGATTTTTTTTTACAAAACCTTGGTCTGTTCATTAACAGATGAAATGCCAATAGCAGAAAAACATTTAAAGAAATATTTAATGTCATGAGTTACCAGGGAAATGCAAATAAAAACTTTGAGATTTCATGTTATACGAATCAGAATGGCTAATATCAATAAAACAAGTGACAGCTCATATAATTGAGGATTTGAGGACAGAGAGACACTAAACCATTACTTGTAGAAGTACAAATTTGTATATCTATGGTAGAAATCAATTCGGATGTTCCTTGGGAAGTTGTAAATAGATCCACCACAAGATCTACCTATATTGCTCTTGTGCATATATCCAAAGGACTCTATATCTTGGGAGAGAGATTTTTCTCATCTATATTCACCTCTGCTCTATTCATAATGCCAAAACTGAAAACAGTTCAGATGCCCACCGACAGATAATCAATAATGAAATGTGGCATTAACAACTGTTTTAAAATGAAAATATTGTGTTGCTTTTCATGTCCCCAACTCTATTAGGGGACACATACTTCTACAAAAGAAAGGCTTTGATCCTGAAATCACTTCTGCGCCAGTGACTTCACACTCTCAGAACATTGGGATCACAGTCATATGGGAACATCCTATCCAATGTGTTGCTTGGAATATATTTATCATCAGAGGTTATTACACATTTCAGAAAGAATCTGATACCTAGATATTGTCCTTTTCTTGTGTAAAATTAACTTTCCCCTTGAGTATTTTCTGTCTAAGATACACAAAATTGTAATGTTCACAAAGTTTTGATGGTGTGTAGGCACAGCCTGCAGTGGTATGGAACACCAGATGGCCAAATCTGCAGACATTAGAGTCTCTTATATAAAATAGTGTAGTATTTGGGACAACTGTGCACTTTGTCCTATACACTCCAAGATGACTTGTATTAATAGGCACAATGTACAGCATAAATAGACACAATGTACAGCCATAAGTTATACCATAAAGCATTGCATTGTTTATGGGTGAATGACAAAGTATTTTATATATTTATTACAGATGTGTAATTTTCCACAACGTTTTCTGTCTAAAATCTCACTTTGCAGAAATGGAACACATAGAAACCGAGGACATGTTGTTTTTAAGAAAAAAAATTCCATGTTTAAGTCCCAGTGGTACACCCTTTTAAGGATTTAACAAAGTCCTAATACTAAAAAGTAAACTTACTAATGTTGCATGTGAGGTTGTTGGAACCTGGGTGCATGATGTGATGACCAAGTGATATCCTTTGACACTGGACCTGAAGGCTGGGCTCAGAACTGTGTCACAATGTCCTGTTCTCTGACTTGCACAGGTGATAGACAGCAATGATACCCCATCTTATTGGTTCATTGTTTACTAGTGCTTCCCTCGAAATGGAGTATGTCCTCATATAAAGCATCACTGACTGATCAGTCTGCCAAAAGAAGCACAGATGTGAACAGAAATGTGTCAGCTGAGTCAAGGTGGAGTCTTCATTTATACCCCAATATACCTCTTTACAGAGGATGTCATGCCCCTAGGACCGTTCAGCTCTTTGTTTTATTAAAATGGTGCCCAGTGTTGGCTGGCCCCGGAGTTGGACTCTGAAATCATGATAGTCACATTTTTGCAATGAAGTAACAACTTTCTTTAGATTTCATGAGATTCCTCTTCATTTTAGGTTAAATTAAATGAACTTCCTAGCTCCTGTGGAGGCCAAAAGCAATTACATCACAATCCTCAGTGGCTAGAAGAAGCGGTGGTAGAACTGAAGTCAAATCAGCTTTCAAAAAATAATTTGTATATGTGATTTTATATAAGTATGTGTGCATGTATGTGCCCATGTGTTTGTGCCTGTCTTTATGTGTGTGTTTCTGTGTTGGCTCTGAGCTCCAAGTACAAAAACTGTCAATTTAGGAGCTAAAAAGAGATAAAAGATGTGTCCAATAGAGTAGAAAAAAGCCCAACTGAATGTCTTCCTTGAATGATTTGAATGGCTCAGAGAAACCATTTCAAATCCAAATGTTAAGAAAATAAATTAAAAAGCCCATCCTGGAAAGTCCTGTATTTAAAAATGAGAAAAGGAAAGGAAGATACTGAGATTTGAAAATTAGACAGTGACTTGTTCTCAACACAGGAGCAGAGGAAGAATGAAATAAAATAAAGGGTATTCAGACTGATTTAGGAAGAGAAACAGCACTGACCACAGCAAAGAAATCTCAGACTTGAGGAGATCTGTAGCAGATAAGCTGAGCAAAGACCATAGGGAAGAGTCTACCAGGAGACAACAGCATGCAAGTTGCCTATGGTCTAATCATGCATGAAGAGAGAATTGGGGAGTGGTAGGCTTCACTGTTATTAAACCTGGAATTGGAACTGGGCTGTCAAAGAAATTTAGCAAAAATAAGAAACAAAAATTTCCAAAATGACATGGAATGGATCCTCCATGGGAACCAAAACACAGGAAACAATTGTGGACCATCTCTTAGGACAAGCCACAATAAAAGCTCTCAGGAATCACCACTAAAGGACTGACAGTCTCTTCTGAGCGGTTATGTCATGCTTTGGATGATGTGGACTGAAAAGGCAGGAAATAGCAACCTAGAATCACCACAGCACTCATTTGGGGATTCACTTCAGACACTTACACAGAGGGCGCTTCAGTCTTAGAGGATGTTAGATGCTCTGTTTAGGTGAGTAAGACAGTCAATTGCAGCCTGAGTCTACCCCTTTCAAATCTTAGACTGACAGCTGCTATATCATTGGAGGTTCATTTCCTGTGTCTTTGCCTATCAGGTAAATACAAAGCTGATGGAGATGACTTGGTATATATAAGATTTCAGCAAGTGTTCCACGAGAAGAAAATGTGAATGTGTGGTGTGACAAAGACAACCAGCATCTATTTCTTTAAATATATCTTATTTAATTGTTTTAAAAATAATATATTCAGGTTATTATAGGGAGATAGGTAAAGACGTTTGGAGATTTTATATGTTAAAGAAAAAATATACCTCAAAAATGAATATTTTATGGTTAGATTATTCCAATGCTGCCCACTGATAGAAGACTTTTTCTCCAAGGTATATAATGTAAATAGTATCATAGTCAGCCTCATGATAGCATAACTCTTATTATTAAACACTAATTTGCCAGCCTTAAAGGTCAGAGCCTTAGAAAAAGTAGTCATTGATCTCTCAGTGAGACTCAAACATTTCTGTTTGTCCTATTTGTGCTTTTTCTCAGAAACAAAGTTAGACAAGAGTGATATAAGTATAGTTTGCTTGTGGGTCAATATTTTTCCATTGTTTAGAGTAAATATTATGAAGTCTGTTGCTTGGCTTGTAGTCTTTATCATGTGAACAACATGTGGATTACTGTTAAGGCATGGCATGAGTTTGTTTCCATCATACACTCCCACTATTTCCAATGATTTCTCCTAAAAGACACAATGGGAGTAATCTACTCACAGAAGCATCAGTGGAATTCCATTCTTTCTAGTTAGAAACAGGATTTGAACCTCTGCTGCAGCATCAGCATCTGTGTAGCCAAGGTTTAGAATTAGAGATACATACATCCACGGATGGTTTCAAGCACCACAATGGTAATTTTCAAACTTCCTTTGGCCTTAATATTTTAAAGCTAGAAATTTTTATTCTAAAATTTTATTATATCTAGATAACTACCAAAAAGTATTGGTCTTTGACTTCAGTGAACTTAAATTGCCAACTATATTATTTTAGATACTTTATATCCTCCTCAAGAATATGATAAAAATTGTTCATATGTCAACTTGAGATGTCTCTGAATTTCTCTTAATTAGTTACTAGAATTCTGTTGATGAAGGTCTTTCATTAAGCACCATATCTTATGGTGAGTTATAAAATGAGACCAAGTGTACTCTGAGAATAAGGGCAAATAAAATCAGGAGCATATAAGTAAAACTATCCTAAGAACTGCAGAGTCATATATGATTCTCCATATATGTTACATACTCTTTTCCCAGCACTGTAAAGATAAAGAGTAAACACTTGGTAGGAATGGAAGGAAGAACCAAGCAGCAGTACTAGATGCTTACCAAGTATGAATGGATCTGTTTTCCTGGAACATCACATGCCCCATCCAAGGGGAAGATTCACACACTAGGGAGGACAGGACCTAAGTAAACTATGGTAGATAAACAAAATGTTGGCATATTGTTAGCTTTTAGGTTCTTTTGGCTTTTTGCTTTCTATTTTGGATATCTTTCACTTCAGTGACATAAAAGACATCTCTCCTTCCACCTCTATATTCATTATTCCTTCAGAGAAGGTCTAAGTTATTTATTTGGGGATTCTAGAAAAATTTCAAGGCATGGTTGGCTGAGTTGTTAATACATGAGATAGTGCACCCCAGATTATCTCATTTGTACCTCAAATCTCAAACTATGACCTTAGCTGGAAATTATGTTGCTAAAACCATAGTTACCAAGATCTAAGCCCAGCAAATGATGTCTAAATTGCCTCTACCATGCCATGCAGTTATCACCCTGGGCCTGTGATAGTAAAACTAAAGACAATAATATTAGAAAGGACTTTCAATGTCAAATCTAATCTAATCTTCATCTGCATAATGCGCATTTATCTCTCAGGTAATTCCAAATTTCAGAAGGATGATGAAGTGAAGAGAATACTGTTTGTTGCTCCACCACCACCATCACAACATTCATCTACGTACAGTAAGTATACCTGATACACACAATAATCTACACTCTTCATTCCTCTATTCATTAAGGCACCTAACCTACCTGGGCTGCCAAAACTAGACACTTCAAGCAGAGTGGCCTTCACAATAGAGAACTGTCTTTTTAAAGAGCTGGAGGCTAGAATTATAGAGATGGGTTTTCTTTTTAAAAAATACTAGTTATTCCATTCTTTAATTTTCCTTCAGCTACCCTACCTGGGGTGAGTAGGGATTTTTTCACATCTTGCTAGGAAAATCCAGTCAAGATCTGTCTTCTGCCTGCATCTTCAAGGCTGTTCTTCTACATGATGAATAAAGAAAAGACAATCTTGCAGCAGTATCTGAGAGGGTTGGAATCTTTCATGTCCCAATTTGCTTGACACAAAGGTTTAGGATGTCAGATACTTGTGGCCACTAAAGACTGACTTTGGGCAGTGTCCCTTGGGTTCCTTGTCTAATACTTTTCAAGACTAAAGTTGTGAATATTTGGATGAGTGAGGCAAAAGCACATTTTAAAATCATAACTAAAGAAAAGTAATAAGTTAAGAAAAGATGAGGATTGCCAACATACAACAAATTAATATAGAGGGAAAGTAAAGGCTTCAGTACCAGTGACAGGTGGCCTATGTGGGTTGAGAAGGCATATATTATTTTTATGGAGTTATATGTGAAGAAAGAGTTAATGTTATTACTTGGGCAATTTAGAAGACCCCTTCAATGTAAGTTCTCCTGGTTCAACCAGAAAAAGGAATGTGCACTGTGTGTTGCCTATCAGGTTGGGAATGTTGGACCATTTCTGATTTCAGCTTGGTTAGTTATTGACTTTTTATATCTAATAGACATCAGTCTCTAGCCAGTGCTACTATATCTAAGCATCAACCCTATACATGCCTCAAATGCTGTTTCAACTGAACTCTTTGTACTCACAACTATTAAAAATAACTATAGTTATTTGTAATTTTAGTTAACTCTGCCTTCAAGATGGTCTGGGGCTTCTTTTCTGAAGTAAATGGAGGCTTCATAAAGGAACTACAAAGCTAGAAACAAGGCTTTGTAAAAGAGCAATAGTGTCTGGCTTGTTTCCCCAATTGCAGGGAGTTCTAATTGGAGGATGCTAAGAAGGCAGCTGGCAGTGGCCTTGCTTCTCAGAGCCTGCCTGTCTCTAATAAGGGGCACCTGGGTGCCGTGTACCCAGGTGGCTGCAAGCTTCTTCTCTTCTTGGCCCTTGTCTTACTACTTGAACTCTAACTTTCTTATAAGCCTGAACATCCATTCTCACTGTAGGACAGAGGAGCCACAGTATGACATTTGTCATAATCCTTTCTCCTTACTGCCTACAGTAAGCTAGCTCCCAGATCAGCCTGATGCTGCTTCCTCTTTGGAAAAGATACGAGATTTATTAGATAAGTTCTAATCTTGTGATGACACTTATCTCTGCTCCATTCTCAACACAGTCGTGTTTGGGGAAAGAACATCAAGGTAACAATGGGGGTCAGGCAAGGCAATGAAGTTCATGAAAACTCACTTGAGTTCTACTTTCTAAAATGCCCAAGTGTAGTAACCTCAAAGATACATTTTTTTTTTCAGTTTTCTTGACTCTCTCTCAAACCTCATAATGACTTTCTCTTCAGGCCTCCATGGACCTGGCTATTAGTAAATAACTCTATTCTCTCTCTCTCTCTCTCTCTCTCTCTCTCTCTCTCTCTCTCTCTCTCTCTCTCTCTCTCTCTTCCTCCCCTCTCTTGGTTTGGCACGACAGGGTTTCTTTGGGTAGCCTTGGATGTCCAGGCCTCACTTGGTAGACCAGGCTGGCCTCAAACTCACAGAAACACACCTGCATCTGCCTCCCCCAAATGCTGGGATTAATGGCATACATCACCACACCTGGCTCTGTTCTTTCTTTAAACGAATTAAAATCATTATTTCTGTTTCAACAATCTGGCATGACATTATAATTTTCCTCAATGATGTGTGAGTTTACCTGCCTGAGCAATACATTATGAAACATAAGACTTGTTCAAGAGACCATGTTTTGTTGTTTTTCTCTTGCATCTAGTCAGCTTCTCCGGTGCCCCTCCTCTCTCAAGTTACTTATTTACTTATTTTACATCCTGATTGCAGCTTTCCCTCCCTCTTCTTCTACCTATACCTCACTCTCAACTGCCAGTCTCTCCCTCTTACCTCCTCCATCCACCCTACTTCCCCTTCTCCTCAGAAAAGAGGAGGCCTCTCGTGATTATCAGCCAGTCTTAGCATATCAAGCTGCACTAAGATTGGGAGCATCTTCTTCTATTGAGGCTAGACAAAGTTAGGAGAAAGAGATGCAAAATCAGACAATGTAATCAGTATGTGCAGAGGGATTATGTAAGTCTCATTCGTGGTCTCTGCTTGGCAATTCAGCATCTTTCAGCCCCTGTGGGTCCAGGTTAATTGATTCTGCAGCTGTTCTTCTGGTGTCCTTGGCCCCTCTGGCTCCTTCATCCCCCTCATCTTCCACAGGACTCCTCAAACTCCACTGAACGTTTGGCTGTGAGTCTCTGCATCAGTTCCTGGGTGAAGGTTTCTGATGACAGTTATGCTAGGCTTCTGTCTGCAAGTACAGTAGGATATCATTAATAGTGTCATGGGTGGGCATTCTCTCATGGCACGTGTCTAAATCTGGACCAGTCATTGGTTGGCCCTTCTCTCAAATTCTGATCCATCTTTTACCCCTGCACATCTTGTAGCCAGGACAATTTGAGGGTCTAAGGTTTTGTGGCTGGGTTGGTGTCCCAGTCTCTCTGTTGGAAGTCTTGCCTGGTTACAGGAGATGTCCAGTTCAGACTCCATACCCCCCATTGCTAGGAGTCTTAGCTATGTTCACCCTCCTAGATTAATATGAGTTTCCTTTGTCCTACGTTTTCAGCTAGTCCCAGAGATGCACATGCAATCCAGTTGTCTTTCCCAGTGCTCCCCTCTTCTGACCTATCCCCACTCCATCCCTCCTGTTCCCATCCCCACACCTCCTCCACCCAGTTTACTCCTTCCATCCACCTCACAATGTCTAATATATTTCCCCTTCTCAATGAGATTCAAGGACTCTCCCCTTGGACTCTCCTTGTTATTTAGTTTCTTAGGGTCTGTGGATGTTATCCTGTACCTTATTATGACTAATATCTACTTATAAGTGAGTACAGCTTCTCTATCTCTCTCTCTTTTTTTTTTAGTTTAATATCCTTCCTTTCATTCCCCCATTTTGCTTTTCTCTGGCTGTGCATCACATCATCCACTTCAATTCACATTTAAGAAGAAAGTTTTATAGCTTAGTCCCCTTGCAAGACTTCATTAGCATTCACCCTAATTGCTTTAATTTACTGTAATAGGGATTTGATAATTTCCCAAAATATAATTAATGATGATTAGCATTTACTACATGAAAATACTTAAGAAGCAATATCAAGGGTTACAATACACACAAACCACATTCTAACTGCAATGGGCATGTTTTCACTGAAACTGAGCAGACAGGTCTTTCTGAAAAGCAAGGTTTGCTTGCTCTTTTCTTTCAATTCCTTTTTACAAGTGATGGGACTGGATAATAGTGCTCATGATGAATTGTAAAGGAATCCTGCATTTAAAAAAAAGAAAGAAAGAAAGAAAGAAGAGGGAGGGAGGGAGGGAGGGAGGGAGGACAGGAAGAAGGGAAGAACACCATAATGGGGAGGAATAAAGAGGCAGATGTGAGACAGGGCAAGGAAGAAAAGGTGTTGAAAACTTGAAGAATGTACAACTGCAGTTCTCAGGCCTCTCTGCAGAAATTCCTGTGTGCTGCCTTCTCCTCTCATAGTAAAAAGCATGGCAACAGCGGAACAAAGGAGCCATCAGCATGCCATAAGCTACAAACTGCTAGTATCTCAAGCTGACATTCTGAATACCATATGTCCTGTGTTCTTTCTTCTCTTCTTTTCTCTAGTTTTGTTAATGACAAAGACCATGTATTAATGCTAGAGCAAAAAGAAAAGGAGAGACAATCTTAAAGCATATATGATAGAATTACATAAGCCATAACATATACAAATATATATTTAATATGAGGTGTTTGGAAATGTACCACAAATATATTAGATAATAAACTCATGTTTTCAATATTCATTGTTAGATGAACCAAATGTCATTTTTCTTCTTCTTTTAAACATATCGGTGACAAGGAAAATTCCACTATTCTGCTGTGTGCAATTATGACTAAAAGGTGTATGATTTGAAACAGCCCAGAAATCATTTTGCCTCCAGCCTAGGACCTAGTGCCTTAAAATTATTTTTGCATCTGATTAGTCCTTCCAAAGATTAAAGAAAACATAATGTCTTGCCTTAAAACTTTACTCTTACTAGTATGTATTAAAGTAAATATTTTGTAAATCATATGGGGAAAAGAATAAATGTATGATATCAGTAATTCTATTTTTAAAGATGTTTATTGCTTCCAGACCTGCTGACATTAGATGGCTTTAAAGTTTTGGAATGGAATCCAATATCTCCCTCTACTAAATCTCCACAACTTAAACACCAGCTAGAGATAGATAAGGCATGGATTGCCTCAGCAATGCTGAGATGGAATAGCCATTTAAACAGCTTATAAACCTCACATGATTTCCACTGAGTGCATTGTAAAGCAAGTCATTCAATCCTACCTGACTATAGAGCAATGGAATTATAGAGGATTCCATCCCAGTTACACTATTTCTGTCCATTTGGTTTAACCTAAAACATACTTATTTATGAAGGACAAATGGGGAGGCTAAAATGAAAACAATTCTTAGACACACATTCTTTTTTCGAACCAAAGAAGTTGCTCTACAGACGCAGCCAAGGGAAAATAGTCTTAGAAAAATAAATCTATTTCCAGAAGGGATGGATATTTAAATAGGTGCATTTCCCACTAAAGGGAGTGCCACTATGAACCCACACAAGCTACTCTTACAATTGTTTCTAAAAAGTAGAGATTGACCATAGTCATCTGGTAGAATTTTAACAGAGATGGACTTCTGCCTCCTCAGTGCCAGTCCAGGTGTGTACTGAGACAGTGGCAGGCATCGTGGGATGGGAAAATTGTTTCGGGGTATGAAAGCAGGACACTCTTTTGGAGGCTGGGGTAGTTACACCAGATATCAACATGAAGAATAGAAACTTACCAGGAACAAATAGGATAGGGAAAACATGGAAACTGAGAATATCAAAATTCCTGATAAAAAGCCAGACAGGGCAAGGTTAGGAATATTTCTGTAAGACATCAATTGGAATAGTACACCATATTTGCTAATTGCTAAGTACTCAAAGTTTGCAGTCAAGCCTCAAAGCTATGGGACATTACTTGAGAGATTTAGGATTTGAAGCAAATCAAATACAAGTCAGTATTTTTACCTCTACACTTAAGGAGACAGTCATGGCTGGTCTCCTTGCCAGTTTGACTGGATTCAAAATCAAAATGAAAAAAACATGCGTCTGGCTGCATCTGACAGGGTGAATCCTGAAAGGGTTAACTGATGAGCAGAGATGCATTCTGAATGAGCAGGGAGTCATTCTATGTTCTGGGTTTTCAGATTGCATAAAAGAGCAGAAAGGGAAAGCCTTGTCTGTCTGCACAGCTCTCTACTTCTTCACTGTGGATTCAAAGTGACTAGTCCCAAGCTTCCATAGCCATCTCTTCCTTCCTTACCAATGTAGACGGTACATTCTCAAGCCCTGAGGAAAATAAACCATTCCTTCCATGACATGTTTTTGTCACTTATTTTGTCACAATGAAAGAAGCAAAAGATATAGGCAAGTAGTTATTTTTTTTCCAATATTGTATAAAATAGAATAATATATGTAAAGCATTACTACTGTATTTGGTACATGTGTATTGGTACATGTGTATGACTACTGTACTTGGTACATGTGTACTTGGTCCATGTGTACTTGGTACATTGAGTTTATAAGGCAATCTTCTATTTAACATTATGATTATTATTAGCATAAAGCTTTAAATCCAGTTGTTATTACTTTCATAGTAGTTTAATATATACAAATATGTGGATTGAAATAAAATATTTTCTATGATTTAGAGAGATATACAGTGTGATTCTCTGTAAAATCAAAAAAAAAAAGAAGCCCAAGAAATTAACAATCAGCAAATTCCAGGACAACTGTAAATTCCTTCCAATTACAATGAAATCTCTGTTCTTCACTTCTGTAGGACTCAGCCTTCTCCCTAGTGATTTCATCATGGCACATTGTGTGTCACTATATGACAGATAACATGTTAGGCATGGGGATGCAGAGGCACAATCCACATGCACTTTGGAATAAATCATGCAGAGATTCTCACAGATGTCATACCCATGTTATACAGTGCCAAAAAAAAGTGTGGCAACCACCAGGTTTTACCTCATTCTGTGACAAGTGAACCCCACAGGCAAGCCCTACAGAAAATGGCTCTTGGTTCTTTGCCATGGATCAGTTTTTACCCAAGGCCCTTGCAGTATCCTGGGTCTCTTTGAACTTTGAAATCTCTTCCTGACACTTGTGATGTGTGATCTGGTGACTCACCCTCCCTTTGAAGCAATTCGTTGTTCTCAGCTCTAATTTAAGCATCTTTGCTAATGGTACCCAACCTTGGACCTTACAACACCTCGACATGCCTTGAAGACAGATACACAAAATATGAAAGGAACTAGATCACACTAAAACTTTGTGTAGAGAAATTCTGGGTAGAACTTCCTGTTATAAACTCAATTCCTACATTTTTGTACAGATTAGACTATTGCAAAGACTCCTTTCTAATGTACTTCCTAAAAGATACCTGTTAAGAGTCTTACACTTCAGTTTCCCCAGAAAGCTCAAGGCCCTGAATCTTATCAGTATCAATAATGCCACAATCTATAGTTATAATCCATATCTGTAATCATTATAGTCCTTGCCTTGAACTTATGGAAAAGATGTTAATAAGTAAGTAAGCATGTAATGGGCTGGTTGTTTCTTTCTATATTGTAGGATAGAGTGCTATTTTACTATATAGTAATCTTTCTTACCAATTTGATTGTATTATTTTTCTTGTGGATGGAAGCTTCTTGACAAAAACAACTTAAGGAAGGATTTATTGTCTGAGGGACAATGACCATTCCTGGTGGAGGAAGCATAACATCTAGAGTACCTCTAGCTGAGGGGCAGGAGCATGTGGCAGATGATCAAATGGTACCCACAGCTGAAAAGCTCAAAGAGGCCAATGCTTGATTATACTTGTTTGCTCCTCTTCATTCATTCTGGGACCCTGTCCAATAAAAGGTGATGCTTGAATTCAGAGTGGATCTCCCCACCTCTTCCTGTTTTGAAATACCTTCACAGAGTGACAATAATATTTGAGTTCTAAGATTATAATCAATTCTAATAAGGTGAGAAGTGTCATTGATTTGGTATTAGATTAACACATGGAAACAAACTTACAGGACACATCTCCACGCACAAAAGTTTTGGATGCGGGTAATATCATAGAGTATATTCACTGTAATAATGCTTATAGATTATTATGTTTGAGTAGTTCGGGTATTTCAGTAGGTATAGCTGCATCTATTTATTTACTTATTAATTTTTATTTCAATAATTTATTCAGATTACAACTAAATTGTTATTCTATCATTTCTATCCTCCCATTCCTCCCCCTCCCACTTTCACTCTATTTCCCACACATAGGTCTATGACTGAGGGGGACCTCCTCCTCCACTATATCGTTATAGGCTATCAAGTCTCATCTTAGTAGCCTGTTTATTCTTTATTTGAGTGTCACCAGGCCTCCCCACCCACAGGAGGTAGTCAAATATGGGGCACCAGTGTTCATGTCAGAGTCAGTGCCCACTCTCCACATAACTGTGGATAATGTCCTGTTCATTGGCTAGGTCAGAGTAGGGGTTCTGTGTTTACTACCTGTATTGTCCTTGGTTAGCACAATAGTTTGAGCAGACACCCCTGAGCCCTGATCCATCCATCCTACAAGAAACCTTCTTGTAGGTTTCTAGGACCCTCTGGGTCCTTCTATTTCCCCATCTCCTATATTTCTCTTACCTAGAGTCCAAGTAGGATGTCCTCACATCTATCCCAATCTCCTGGTGAGTGAAGACTTTCATGGGACATGCTTTTTGGACTAGTGCCCAATTATAAGTGAGTATATACCATGTGAGTCTTTCTGCTTCTGAGTTAACTCACTCAGGATGATCATTTCTAGTTCCACCCATTTGTCCACAAAGTTTGGGATTTCCTTGTTGTGGAGAGCCACAGATAGCAGTGCCCCCTGCTGCTTCCCCGGTGCAATGCGCCCCTTTTTGCACATGCGCAGTGAGTAAACCTTATGCGCATGCGCAGTGAGCAAGCCCCTTATGCGCATGCCTGAAGGCATGGCGTGAGGTGGCGTGATTCGAACAAGGCATAGCGTGAGGTGGCGTGATCTGAACAAGGCATAGCGTGAGGTGGCATGATCCGAACGCACCAACCAGGAGCTACGATGTGGCAGTCTCTGATAGGACCAGGCACACTATAAAGGTTCTGTGGGAGCTTTTCCCGGGGTCACTCCGGTAGTCCAGGATCCTGAATAAAACTGCGGCAAGAAGAGTTCCCGGTGTTGGTGTCTTTCCTGCTGGTCGGGGGTGGCATCGACACCTTGTTTTTAATAGCTGAGTAGTATTCCACAGTGTAAATGCACCACAGCTTCTTTATCTATTCTTTCACTGAGGGGGCATTTAGGCTGTTTCCTAGGTTCTAGCTATTATGAATAAGGCTGCTATTAACATGATTGAGCATATGCTCTCGTGGTGTGGTGGAGCATTTTCTGGGTATATTCCAAGGAGTGGAATAGCTGGGTCTTGAGGAAGCCCTATTCCTAGTTTTCTGAGAAAGCACCAGATAGATTTCCAAAGTGGTTGTACAAGTTTGCATTCCCACCAGCAATGAAGGAGTGTTCCTCTTTCTCCACATCCTCACTAGCATATGGTGTCACTTGAATTTTTGATCTTAGCCATTCTGATGAATGTAAGATGGAATCTCAGAGTTGTTTTGATTTGCATTTCCCTGATCACTAAGGATGTTGAACACTTTTTTAAGTGTTTCTCAGCCATCCAATATTCTTCTGTTGAGAATTCAGTTTAGTTCTGAGCCCAATTTCTCAGTTGGGTTATTTCATTTGGTGGTGTTTAATTTCTTGAGTTCTTTATATATTTTGGATATTAGTCCTTTGTCAGATGCAGGGTTTGTGAAGATCTTTTCCCAGTCTGTAGGCTGTTGCTTTGTTCTGTTGACAGTGTCTCCTGCCTTACAGAAGCTTCTCAGCCTCATGAGATCTCATTTATTGATTGTTGACCTTAAGGCCTGGGCTGTTGGTGTTCTGCTCATGAAGTTGTCTCCTGTGCCAATGGGTTTCAGGCTCTTTCCCAATTTTTCTTCTAACCAATTTAGTGTCTTGGCTATATGTTGAGGTCTTTAATCCATTTGGACTTGAGTTTTGTGCATGGTGACAAATATGGGTCTAATTGCATTTTTCTACATGTAGACATCCAGTTAGACCAGCACCATTTGTTGAAGATGCTATCCTTTTTCCTTTGAATAGATTTTGCTTTTTTGTCAAAAATCAAATATTCATATATGTTTTGATTCATTTCTGGATCTTCAGTTAGATTCCATTGATCAATCAGCTATTGCTTTGCCAGTACCATGCTGTTTTAATTACTGTTACTCTAGAGGGCAGCTTGAGATCAGGTATGAGGATTCCTCTGGAAGATCTTTAATTGTATAGAATTGTTTTAGCTATTCTGGGTTTTTGTTTTTCCATATGAAGTTGAGAATTGATCTTTCAATGTCTTTAAAAATTATGTAGGTATTTTGATAGGGATTACATTGAATCTGTAAATTGCTTTTGGTAAGATGGCCATTTTTACTGTTAATTCTCCCAATCCACGAACAAGGGCAATCTTTCCATCTTCTGATGTTATTTTCAGCCTCTTTCTTCAGAGATTTGAAGTTTTATTCAAACAAGTCCTTCACTTGCTTCATTAGAGTTACTCCTAGATATTTTGTATTGCTTGTGGCTAATGTGAAGGGTGTAGCTTTCCTAATTTCTTCCTCTGCATGATTGTCATTTGTATATAGGAAGGCTAATGACTTTTTTGAGTTAATTTTGTATCCAGCCATTTTGTTGAATGTGTTTGTCAGTGATAGGAGTGCTCTGGTGGAATTTTGGGGGTCACTTATGTACACTATCATATCATCTGCAAATATGGATGATTTGAATTCCTCCTTTCCCATTTGGATCCCCTTGATGTATTTTTGTTGTCTTATTGCTCTGGCTAGAACTTCAAGAACTATATTGTAGATATATGGTGAAAGTGGGCAGCCTTGTCTGGTCCCTGATTTTAGAGGAATTTCCTTGAGTATCTCTTCATTTAATTTGATTTTGGCTATTGGCTTGATATATATAGCCTTTATTATGTTTAGGTATGTGCCTTGTATTCCCAATCTCTCCAGACCTTTACACATGAATGGGTGTTGGATTTTGTCAAATGCTTTTTCTGCATATAAGGAGATGATCATGTGCTTTTTTTTCTTTCAGTATGTTTATATGGTGGATTTCTGTACACTAAACCATCCCTGCATGCCTGGAATGAAGCCTACCTGATCACGGTGAATGATATCTTTGATATGTTCTTTTATTAGTTTTGTGAGTATTTTATTGAGTAATTTTGTGTCAATACCCATAAAGTAAATTGGTCTAAAATTCTCTTATTTTGTTGGGTCTTTGTGGGGTTTAGGTATCAATGTGACTGTGGCCTAATAGAATGAATTTGGTAAGGTTTCATCTATTTTTATCTTTTCAAGTAACTTGAAGAGTATCCATTTTAGTTCTTCTTTGAAGGTCTGGTAGAATTCTTCACTGAAACCATCTGGCCTTTTTTTTTTTTTTTTTTTTTTTTTTTGGCTGGGATACTATCAGTGATTGCTTCTATTTCTATAGCAGAAATAGGACTATTTAATTTGTTTATCTGATCTTGATTCAATTTTGGCAAGTGGAATTGATCAAGAAAATTGTCCATTTCCCTTAGGTTTTCAAATTTTCTGGCATATAGGCCTTTAAAGTAGGATCTTATGATTCTTTATATTTCTTCAGTATCTATTGTTATGTCTCCTGTTTCATTTCTGATTTTGTTGAATTGGATAGTGTCTCTCTGTCTTTTACTTAGTTTGGCTAACAGTTTGTCTATTTTGTTGATATTCTCAAAGTACCAGTTCCTGGTTTTATTGGTTATTTGAAGTGTTCTCTTTGTTTCTAATTTATTGATTTGAGCCCTGAGTTTGATTATTTTCAGATGTCTACTCCTCTTGGGTATTTCGGCTTTTTTTCCCTAGTGCTTCCAGATGTGTCATTTAATTGCTTCTTGTGATCATTTGCTTGGAACATTTTCTCTAGCCATTTACCTTTTGGTAATGTCTTTCCTTGTGGTTGAGATGTGTTTCTTGAATGCAAAAGAATGTTGGATCTTGTTTATGCATCAATTCAGTTAGTCTGTTTCTTTTTATTGGAGAACTGAGCCCATTGATGTTGAGAGATATTAATGTCAAGTGACTGTTAAATCCCTTAATTTTTGATGTTGGTTACAGTAGAGACTTTCTGTGGTTGTGATTTTGTGATGGTGTAGCTATCTATTTCCTGTGTAGTTTTGGTTGTGGCTTGTCTCTTTGGGGTGGAGTTTTCCTTCTAGTAACTTCTGTAAAGCAGGTTTTGTGGAAAGGAACTGTTTCAATTTGTTTTTGTCATGGAATATTTTGTTTTCTCCATTAAAGGTTATTGATAGTTTCACTGGGTATAATAGTCTGGCCTGCCATCTGTGGTATCGTAGGGTTTGCAGAACCTCTGTCCAGGCCCTCCTGGCTTTTATGGTCTCTGCTGAGAAGTTGGGTATAATTCTAATAGGTTTGCCCTTTTATGCTACTTTGCCTTTTTCTCTTGATGTTATTAATGTTCTTTCTTTGTTCTGTATATTTTGTATTTTTATTATTATGTGGTAGAAAGATTTTCATTTCTGGTCTATTCTATTTGGTGTTCTGTGGGCCTCTTGTATGTTAATATACATCTTCTTCTTTAAATTGTGGAAATTTTCTCCTATGATTCTGTTGAAGGTATTTTCTGAGCCTTAAAGTTAGGTGTCTTCTCTTTCCTTGATGCCTATTATTCTTAGGTCTTGTCTTTTCATAGTGTCCTTGATTTCTTGGATATTTTGTGTCAGGAATTTTTCAGATTAGGGAGTTCTTCCCAGGAAGCAGCAGGAGATATGGTTTCTGCTCCAGGAGACTTTGCTCTACACATTAAGCTCCTGACTGGGTCAGCAGAGGTAGGCTTATGCCTGATCCATTCATACTACTGAAGGGATTCAGACCAGCTGTGTTGGGGGCCACTGTTTAAATTTTCTGTCATGACCCCTCGGGGCAATCCAGCCTCTCCCAAGCAAGAGAGAGACCCCACTGGGCAAGGGGGACTGGCCAAGCCAGGTTTTAACTGCCCAACTGTGCAGGCACAGACTGCTGTGGCCTGCAGTCAGGTTCCTGCCCAGACCAGTCTTGATAGTGGACCAGTCTAGATTGTGTACCTTTGGCAGGTCAGTCCTACTGAGCTGTGGCCACAATTCAGACCCTCTTCGATGCTCATCAGCACAGTCCAGCTTCTTTCACGAGCACGGGAGTCCCTGCCGGGCCATGAGGACTGTCCGGGCCTGGTTCTATCAGCCCAATTTTACAGGCTTAGTCCGCTGAAGCCGGCTGGCTGGCTCTGGTGTGGACCCATTCAAACCTTACTCGCTGTGGCTGGGCACCACGGACTTCCTTGCGGCCTCTGGGGCTCTATGTGGACTGAAGAAAGGAGGGTGGGTATGTCCAAAAACAGATTAACCTGATTCCCAGAGACTTCCCCAGGCCAGGAGCTCTGGTGTTCCACAGTCCCACACCCTGGACCTGGCCTACAGAGGCTGGCTGCAGTGCACAGGTGGGTTCCATTCCAAACTCTGGAGAGTTCCATTCCAAAGGACCTCCATGGGCTGTTGGTTGACTTGGGGTCAGACGCCCCTGTGGTCAGCACTGTGTGGGGCCCCACTCACCTAGTGCTCTCCAGTTCCTGCAGTCTGTGACTCTCAGTCCAGTCCCTGGTCTCCGTGCAATAGATTAGATACAGTGCATGATAGGTATTTATTTATTTATTTATTTATTTATTTATTTATTTATTTATTTATTTATTTATCATTTTAGCAAAATAACCTATTGCCTGAAAACTGTATGATCATTTAGGTTGGAGGATAAAACTAAATTATAAGAAATATATTAACCCTAATAGTCTATGTCACATTAAATTTTACCCATTGTTCAACGGAGGAAGGTTCCGATACTTAATAAATTTTCTCAAGTTGCAGAGGTATTATGTGGATGAAAAAAAAAAAAAGACCTATATTTAAACTCTTCTGCCAGATACATTATCCTTTCTGGTGATGAAGTTATTAGCAACTTCAAGACACATGTGTGGGACATGAGCTTAGACGGCCTCTAGTCCAGCCATGTTCTCCAACAGCCTGTCAGTAACTCGATCTCAGTGTTCTCCATCACTCTCGGTGGAGTCATTTATCCTAACATTTTACCTCTAAGTTTCTCTCAACGTTAGTGCTCTACCATTTCTTTTTCAATTTCCTTTTTAAAAGACTTATATATTTGTCTTTATTTGGTGTGTATGTGTTTGTGTGAATGCCTGTAGACATGTATGTGCATCCCCTGTATGGCTAGTACACATGGAAACCGGAAGATAGTATCATCTCCCCTGGAATTGAAGTTACAGAAGGATTTACACTTTTTTTTCTAGTTACTCCCCTCCCCCAACTCATGGTGGCTCCTCTAAGGTCCCAGCACTCATCCAGTATCACACTTTGAGTTTTACACTTAAAGACAGCGAATCAGCTCTTCATCGTTTTACTTTCCTGAAAAGCTAGATGGTTTAAGTCCCTAGTTTCAAAACCCATTGTGTTTTCCTTGTGTGTGCCTGTTTTTTTCCCTAGATCACCTGTGGGATTCATTTCATGAAAAGATGCAAGACACATCCTTTAGTTTGTTCTCAATTTCAAACGCTGTATTTAATTTAAAAATAAATTTTGTTGACTGTGCCCTTCTGATTGCTTTCTGTTACTTCCAAGAATACTCTCATTTAAAACATGATCTATAATTTATTGTCCATGCTCATTACTACTGTGTATTTTCCACCAAGTGGGATGTAAATGCCATCAAGAACGTTGTCTATTTTTTACACTAGTGCCTTATAAGCCATTAACCAGTTTCCGCCTCCATGAAGTACCTATAAATATTTGTTAAATGCATATATGAATACACACAAGTGTTTAAGCACTTTTTTTCTGCTCCTCTCTTCACTCCTAAGAGACTATTGTGATGATATGATTTCCTTGTTTACATCTATTTTGTGACTTTTCAAAACAATGTTAAGCTTGTATATTTGATGCCCAGTGTAAGAGATCTATTTTTGCCACTCCTCCCTCAACAGTTCAAAAATCAGGAAATGCAGTGTGTTGACCTGTTCACCCAGGCGATTTCTCAATAAATCTGCACAGAACACATATAGCTCCAGCATTCTATCTTTATCATTATATACACATTCCAAACAACTGCCCTCCAGGTTGAGCCAAGGAGGTTGACTTCTGCTCTCTTTCATTTTCTTCGATAGCCATGGCCAAGATTTCATTTTTGTCACCCAGGCTGTATTTTGTGTGGATTAGAGTCTACCAGAGACTTCACTGAATGCAGAATGTGTATTTTACTTCAGAACGCTGGGTGAACTTGAGTTGCAGTCTCGCCCTGAGTAAGAATTGGTGAGTGTTGAGAAACAGCAGGGTCAACTAAACCATTGGATACGAAGTTCTTGCTTAGAATCCATGCCTGCCTCATGAAAAGCTGCATTGCAAACCACCTGCCAGTTACTAATTTGCTGGGCTACAGCACGGATAATAAGAAACCCTATCAAAGGCAATAATAGCTCTAAACGTGGAATGGGGGAGATATATCAAAGAAGCCCATCTGAGAAGATCCACTGATGATGCCTTAGTGCCTAACTCCCATGGGGCAAATACCTGTTTTCTTAATGTTCACTCTGCCTTCCTTCATGTTCTCCTTTTGATGGAGAATAATGACTTCTTTAAAAGAATCACAATAGTATTTTGCAATGGACGCCCGTGGTTATCGTCACTTCTTGCTGTGATTGCTACCCACACCTGGGATTGCTTCTTGCTTGTCTGTGTGAAAATAGCACTGAGAGTTTCTTTTAAAGGGAAGATATTACATGTAATGGGAACTTGATTATGCCTTACTCTACTTTTAAAAGTAAGTTTTGGCTTAAATCTTGCATCATTTGTGCATTGTTTGAAGTCCACTGTCTGCTTGGAATAGAGTCAGCTTGTTTTTTCGTGGTTTCCGTTGGGGAGCGCGGCTTTCTTCTTTAAATAAGCTATTTTTATTAGTGATAGCCCTTTCTTCACAAAGGCTCTGATGATGCTGAACTAATCATTAATCTTCAAATTATAAATGGATTGTGTCAGAAAAATGTATTTATACTCTACTTTTGGGTTTTTGAGACCCTAGTAATTTGTGTTTTACAAATAATATTTCTGTGTTGATTAATTTTTCATGGATGAAAATAAGAGTGGATAATATTTTAGATACTTGATTTCTTATCCATCACGTTTATGTCACATCTTTTAGATCTATCTATCTATCTATCTATCTATCTATCTATCTATAAATAGATAGTAACAAGAAAAGTAACGTGTGTGTGTGTGTGTGTGTGTGTGTGTGTGTGTTACTTTTTTTGTGTATGTAACCAAGTTGTAGACAAAAAGCAACTTACTGAAGAAGGTTTGTTTGGATTAAGCTTGAGAGAATAAGTCTTGGAGGGCAACTTTGAAGCTGTAGGAGCGTGAAGTAGCTGCTTGCTCACTAAGAAGATGAGAAGAGAGACAGACAGAAACAGACAGACAGATAGGCAAATCGATTGATCTCAGTAACAGGATCAAGCTATAGACCTTAAGTCCACTTCCCTGTGACACAGGCCTTCTAGCCAGGGCCTACTTCTCAGAGGTTCTATAGCCCCATAAAGAGCTGCTAAATGTATGAACCTGTGTTGGAGAGTTCACATGCCAATTATTATAACTGCGTTCTATTCTGATTTGTTGTTGTTGTTCTTTGAGATCTGTTGTTTCTTTGGGTTCTCTTGCATGACCTCACTACCTTCTACCAACTTCTCCCTCATTAACCATGTCAGCTTCCTTACCTTTTGGTTGCCAGCATCTATCAGGCCCCAACTCCTATATCATCAACACTGACAGATTGTCTATTAAAAATACTGTATCATTAAATTCTTCTGTATATTCATTTCTATTGGACCTTTGGTCTATGTAATTGAGAGTATTTGGATTAAAATGAAAGAGCATGAAAAATAAAATAAATTTAAAATATTCACCAGTTTTCTAGTTCTCTTTATATCACCTCTTTTCTATGCATCTCAGCCAAGCTTCTGAGAAATCAGTCCAGTAATGAGACAGTTTACAAAGAAGGAGGTAGGATGTGGTACATGATCATGAGACATGGAAGAGAGATCTGAGGGAAATGAGAATAACAGGGGAAGAGTTACAGGAATCAAGAGGCCATCACTTTGCTTGGGTAACCAAAGTGAAGTTTGAAGACATCCAAAATAAAGGTCCTGTTTAAGTCACGAAAAAAAAAAAAAAAAGACTATGGTTTTGTTAGTAAATTTTCTGGCCCTGTGACAAAATATTGAGGCAGAAGAAAGTCAACTCAAAACCAGAAAGGTTCATTTTACTTATAATTTGGGAAATTTCTGTATGTGTTTTGCTAGCTTTGATGGCTGAGGCAAGGTAAAAGAACATGAAGGAAGGAAGATATTCATATCATAGTAGCCAAGAAAGAGAAGGACAGAGAGAGGAAAGAAGGAAAGAAAGTTGATAAGACACACTTTTCAGTATTGTACTCCCAATGAACAACTTACTTCAACTAGGAGCCACTGTCTACAAGCCCATCCATCTGAGAACTAAGCAATGGCTCAATCTACATTTGAAAGTAGCTCTCTCAGGAACCCATGATCCATTTATTTAAATATCACCACCAGCTAAGAAAGGAAACTGACTTCATATTCATTAGTATGGACCAATGATCATGACTAAAACATCAGTGAATGAGTAACACTGGCAAGTAAAACCACAGATAATTATAAGGTGAGTGCATAAGCCTCTATGAAGCAGCATTTCTTTTTCTAATCAAGGATAATAGTAGGAAATTCAGAACAGGGATTAGAAGAATGTTATGTAGCTTTCATGGATGTAGCAGCAAACAATGTTGGCAAAAATCCCAAATCCCAAATAAAAAGGCTAGAACAGAGAAGGAAGCTTTAATAATGAAGAACAGAGAAGGTGGATTTAGTAAAGAGATCACACAAGGAGAATATAGTCACTGTTGTGGTTTGAGCGTCACATATCCTTCATGGGTTCATGTGTGTGAAGACATGGTCCTCAGCTGATGGAGCTTGAAGGTATTTTGAAGGTTGTAGAGCCTTTAGGTGGCACCTCACAGGTGGAAGTGGGCTCTCGGGATGGGTTTTGGTTTTGATAGACAGTCCTAGCTCCTGTCTACTCTCTGCCTCCTAACTGCAGATGCAACATGACCAACTGTCTCCTACACCTCATACACGTGATGCTACGCCTTCCTCACCTTGATGAACTGTACCCCTTCTTAAACTACGAGCCAAAATAAACCCTTCCTTCCTTTATATTTCACCTATCAAATATTTTGTCGCCCTAACAAGAAATGTAGCTAATACAGTAAATATTGATCAGAACATTCCAAGGGGAACTGGAAATGTGTACTGGGGGTGGGGGTAGTTATTGAGGCAATGGTGTTAAGTCAAGAGGAAAAAAAAAAAAGAATTTCGTCACCATGTAAAGGAATCTAGAATAGAGTAGAAAAGTTTAAATACAGACAGTGAAGAAAACAACAAATTTAGGCAGGAGAGATGGGTCAGCAGTTAGGAGCACTTTTTTTCTGGCAGAGGAACAGGGTGTAGTGCCCAACATCCATATGGCTCCCAGCTTTCTGTAACTCCAGTTCCAGAGAATTTGGCCCATCTCCTGGTCCCTAAAACACTATATGTTCTCTTACCTCTCTCCCTCTTCTACCTGCTCTACCCTCTCACACTTTTTTTTCTCTCTCTCTGGGATACTCCTCCCTCCTTTCCTTCTCCCTCCATCCTCACTTAATAAACCTCACATAATATAAAAAACTGCTATACGCATGTGGTGTACATACATTCAAACGCATTCAAAAAACTAAAAAAAAAAAGTCTTTAAAAAGATAACTGAGTTGAGTAACAGAAAATTCAACTGTTCACAAACTTAGAAATTTTGTTGTAGTACTGTATATTTATTTGGGAAAAGCCATCTAGTTCTGAATCATAGAGTAGTCTGTAGGCTGATTTCACTGGCCTTAGTGACAGATTCTGGGTTTGAGTGCCCAACACACTGCCAGCTTCCTATACTTTTGTGTAAATGCCTGAGAGTGAACACGGAGGCCTGATGGCCCACCTGCTCACAGAATGTGAGGAAAATCATTGTCAATTTACTCCATATGTCTATGGACATTTCACAACCCATAGACACTATTAACCAAGGACACCTTTGGTGACAGTCCTCTGATGTTTTCCTAATCAACTCCTTCTGCATTAGGTTGTACTCCATGCCCTATCCATAACAACCAAAAATTAAGGCTGCTAGCCACATGACCACAGCATAATAGTCATCCTGTTTTTCCCCCTGCTATGCCTGGGAGATACCACGCTCTGTTTAGAAACAGCTCTCCATGACCTTATTTGATTCAGATCTTGATGCCCTTACTGATGGAAAATAGGATTATGCCAATTTTGTTTCTGGGTTTAAAGTGCTTTGCAGATTTGTTAAATTTGGCTGTAAATAATCTCCCTCCCTTTGGTATGTCATATTTAAAAGTCCTTTGCTGCTGACACAGATCAAGCTTTCACCGTGGCTAATGTGAAACGAGCAAGGGGACAGATTTAAAGTTAAGAGGATACGGGATATAAACAAAAGAGCTTTGCTTTGCTAACCTCGATATAAAAATACACAAGGGGAATGAGGACCCAGGATTGTAGTCGCCAAGTTGATTCGATTTTCCATGCAAAAACCGTGCCTCAGATAGATCCAGCCAGAGTATCAGCTTTCTGTAGAGTATCTTACATTTCTTTTCATGTGAAAATTATGTTCATGCAAATGTAATGTATCTTATGATGGAGAGTCTTCCAAAGGGGAAAGTGATTTTCTTTGTGTCAGCTGTAATGAGCTCAAAGCAGGTGAGGCAGCCTTGCAGCTTGCAATCGTATTTGCTTGCATTAGGTTGACTTTCTCATATATCTTTCAACAGGAAAGGCAGACTGTATATCCATTCGGCGATGTAGAAATGGAACATTTTTTTCACTGTCTGATCACATGGGAACTCCCACCAGATCCTTTTAACGTGCTTTTCCTCTTAGTTTTTTCCTGCTGTGAGTTTGGAAGGCTATACTCTTCTCCTGTTAAAATGATTAGTGCTTTCAGTGAATGAGATCACTTACTGAAATAAAAAGCCAGCCAAACCATATTCTCATACTGTGATCTCATACGGGCTCAGCCTCATAAGAGGCCCCTTGAGAGAGTTTGCAAAACTGTCCATCCAATTGTATGCGTTCTCGGCACAGAAAGGAAACATGTCTGACAAAATCTAGCTTATTTTCTTAAGGTAAGAAAGCAAGATGCCAAAAACAATATAAACGCACATGTGCCTTAATGTAGGCTGCTATCATCCTCTGAAATAATCTCTCTCTGTCATCCATGGAAAACTCATGGTTCGTGAAACAAGCACCTGAAAATGTATGTAACCTTCACTTTCTTTATCAAGAGAGATGTAAGATGTTTAGACTGGGATCTGGCTCTGCGCCTGCCTACTCTTATGGGGCATTGGGGAAAATTCCTCTTGGCTTCGCATGGCCTTGGAGCCTTTGGATTGTTGCTCTGTTGACATACACACAGTTTGGTTTACCAATCACAAAGCACAACCAGGAGCGGTCACTACTGAGCATGACTTCAATTCAAACTAGCTCCAAAGTGATCTTGACAATGAGCAATAAAGGGACTGAGTTTGGCTATTCTGCAGTCAATGGAGAAACCCTGCTGACTTTTGGTTCTTTTCCATGGCCCTCCCTTCTTTCCTTGTCAGTTTCAATTTTCTTTCATTTCTCTCTCCACCGTTTTCCCATGTTATTACTTCCTCTCTCAAATCCTCCCCCAATAAAACAATATACTTTTAAAAAATCATTTTAAAGTCTTTGTTGTGCATGCCCGTCCATGTGTGTGCAGGTTTACATGTGCACATATTTGTGCGAAGATCACAGAGAAACCTCAGCTGTCATTCTCCTCATGATGCCCATATGTTCTCCGTGAGAAAAGATCTCTTTCTGTCCTCTGTCTCACCCAGTATCTGGGCTGGGTGGCCAGTGACCGCCTTGAATTTGTCTCTGACTCATTAACTGGGATACATGTGTACATCACCGTACTCATCTTTTGTGCTTTTAATGTGAGTTCTGGAATAGATCTTAAATCTTTCTGCTTGCAAATAAAAAATTTATATCTCCAGGCCTAAAACTCATTCCCAAACAATTGAGGTGACATTTGGGAAAAATAAAATGCTTGAATCTTAATTATGAAATTTCTTAAAGGATGAAAAAACACACCTTTGTTACTATCTTGAGACAGAATATCTCCAGCACCCCCAGAAAATTACTTAGTGCCCTTTTGTTATCAATTTTGCCTGCTGCAAGCAAGCCTTGTTTTTATTTTATTGGCAGAGGTTAGGTTTTTTTGTGGAGTTATTGAAGAATAATAGTAAATAAGACTGGGGACACAGCTCAGTGGTAGAACAATTGCACAGTATAGATACGGCCCTACATCAAGACCCCATCATGGCAACAAACAGTACTATATAAAATGCCCATATTTTTCCAGTTCTATTTAACTAATGCAATGTCTTTGAGATTCACCTGTTCTATAACACGCATCAGCTTTCAGCATTTAATCAATGCAGATAGTATTCCAAGGTGTGGCTGTCACCAAATGTATGAAGGTTTCTCTTGTTTTTGAATATATGAATTGATTTTTTTTTAAGAATAAAAGACCTATGAACAAGGTCTTGTATACTTCTTTTGGGATATATGTTTTTATTTCTCCTTGGAAAATAGGAACATGCATAATTGGTAAGTTTAACATTATTAAGAAATAAAAAAAAGACCTGCCAAAGTGCTTTCCAAAATTGTGCTATTTACACATTCACTGGAAGTGTGTGTCCGTCTGATTTTTCTAGATCTTAAACACTATTACCATTCTTAATCTATCTATTGCAGTGGCTGTCAAATTCCATAATATTCTGGTTGTAACTTCGGTAATAATTACTGATACTGACCACTTTTTTATATTCTTTTGTCTAGTTACAGGCCTCTTTTTTTGTATAAAGGAAATGTTCTGTTTATGTTTGTAAAAGAGAGCTGAAATTGTCTTTTTAATTGACTTGTTGGTGTTCATATATGATCTGGTTACAAATATTCTTTTAAAGACATGAACTTCACATATTCGCTCTTATTTTGGGGCAGCATTTTTACTTTTCATGATATCATTTAATAAAGAAATATTTTAAATTCCACGAAGACTAATTTTTCTTTTTTGCTGATTTTTAAAAATTAACTTATTCATATTACATGTCAATTGTTATCCCATCCCTTGCATCCTCCCATTCCTCCCTCCCTCCTACTTTTACCCTATTCCCCTCCCCTATGTCTGTGACTGAGGGGGACCTCGTCCCCCTCTATATGATCATAAGGTATAAAGTCTCATCTTGTTAGCCTGCTATGCATCCTCTAAGTGTCACCAGGCCTCCCCATTCAGGGGACGTGGTCAAATAGGGGGCAACAGAGTTATTGTGAAAGTCAGTCACCACTCTCCACTCAACTGTGGAGAATGTCCTGTCCATTGGCTAGATCTGGGATGGGGTTAATGTTTATAATTTTGTGAGTGCCTTAAGAAAATTTTGCCTGCTTGAAGGTTATGCTTGTCTAGTAAATAAAATTGTACTATTACTAAGAATATTGATATACAAAAACATCATAGTGATGTGAAATACATAGTGTTGCAGATGCATTCTACTACAGAGAGTGCTACCTAGTTTGGTGTAGTCTGTATCATAGGGAAAAAGGATGGATTATGGAAAGAAATCTGCTTCCCACAGGAGCACTGAAAGCAAATTCAAACCAGGCTGACCCTTCATTCTCACCGCTCATGAAGTGCATTGTTGTCTAACACAAAGCAATAGATACACTGTGACTATTGATGAGCTGACTAAATTTTCCCCTCACTTTGGGCCCTGTATTAGGGTTTAGTGAGGCACTTCACTACATCAAACCTACCTACCTGTCTTCTTTCTTACAGGCCATGGAAACTCCTTCCTCAGGCTGCAGTAGTGAGAGAATTATAGTGTGAGAGTCACTGTAACTGGCTCTCTGAGATGTCTGATACAGATTTTTTAAGTAGTTAAATATTAAAATAAATTTATAATTTGATTTTTTTAGCTTAGGGCAAATATAACTGTCAGAAAGCATTGCTATTATTATAATCCTTTTCTACTTTGATGCCTTCAACATGAGAGCTGTGAACAGTCAACTTCCTAAGGAAAAGACAGGACTATGAATTCAAGCATATTATGCACTGCACAGACATAACTAAAATCCTTGCAAATTTAATCTAGACACTGATAGGTTCTGAGTCAGGGTCAAGATGTAAGGAAATTGCTACTAGGCAGTTACCTTCTCATATGCACTATACCCATGCCCTACCATTTCCAGAATTGAGCAATTAAAATCGCCAGCTCACTACCAAATTGTGATAGGTTCAGAGGAATCTTACACACATACACTAGTGTGAAGATACTACAGTCGTTGAGGGGCAATAGCTTATGAATTACTACGGGTATTTCTTGGGCACACTTTCAGATTATTTTCCAATTTTCCATGTTATTACACAAATATATTTATTACAAATGAAGACGGAAAAAAAGGCTTTAGCATCTCTATATGAGAAATTTCTGATAATGGTGCCAAAAGGGATGCCATAGCTGACCTCGAGGCTCGTCAAGACCTCTTTCTGTTCATGTGGACCTAGTGCCCTCATTTTAACTTTTCCAATAGTCCCTTCATACTGATCGTATGATTTAAGTCAGGACAAATCTTTATTATCTCAACCACATTAGCTTTTTTTTTTTTTGCTTCCCTATGAAATTTATTTTTTCTTTTTGTACTAAAGCTTCACATTCTGGTAAACAGGAGGTGCTCAAAGTGTATTTGTTGAATGCCTGAGCAGTACACTGATAGACAGGGCTAGCAGATGCACGGGGCGCAGGTTAAGATACACAGATACATTTTTGCTTATTTATGTATGTTTTCTCCCTCAGAAATAGAAAACATGAAAGTATTATTAATCATTCCATCATGAGCACTTGACATGTATCACATTCTGTATAGTACAGAAAGAATGTTTAGGAAAGTAATTTATTTTCAAATAAGATTTCAATTCTCGCACACTTGCCAGAGTTTAACAGTGAGAGAAAAGACTATGGAACTGATCTTCCTGGAGTGGATTCCTTTCTAAAGAGATGAATGAAAGTGAGATCCTGAAATCTGATATCCCTAGAGGCAAACTTATTTTCTTTTTTTAAAAATATTTTATTAATTTATTCACATTACATCTCAATTGTTATCCCATCCTTTGCATCCTCCCATCCTCCCTCCCTCCCTCCTGCTTTCCCCCTATTCCCCTCCTCTATGACTGTGACTGAGGGGGACCTCTTCCCCCTATGTATGCTCATAGGGTATCAAGTCTCTTCTTGGTAGCCTGCTATGCTTCCTCTGAGTGCCACCAGGCATCCCCATTAAGGGGATGTGGTCAAATATGGGGCACCAGAGTTCGTGAGAAAGTCAGGCCCCACTCTCCACTCAACTGTGGAGAATATCTTGTCCATTGGCTAGATCTGGGTAGGGTCTTGAAGTTCACTGCACATATTGTCCTTGGCTGGTGCCATAGTTTGAGCAGGACCCCTGGGCCCAGATCTGCTCATCATAATGTTCTTCTTGTAGGTTTCTAGGACCCTCTGGATCCTTCTATTTCCCCATTCTCCCATGCGTCTCTCACCTAAAGTCCCAATAGGATGTCCTCCCCTCTGTTCCACTTTCCTGGTAAAGTGAAGACTTGCATGGGACATACCCCTTGGGTTAGTGTTCAATTATAAGTGAGTATATACCATTTGACTCTTTCTGCTTCTGGGTTAACTCACTCATTATGATCATTTCTAGTTCAATCCATAACTCCAACTTATAGTAATTAAGTTCATTGCAGCCAGAGACTTTGATCTTGGTGGAAGTACTTTAAAAGCATACTGTCTCAAAATCCAGTTCAATCTGCTTCTCATTCTTCTTCCAAGCTACTCGTCCCTATGTTATAGTCATAAGGAAATTAAACTATTGTCCAGTTAGAAAAAAAATGGATCTAGTTAAACAAAATGGTCATCTAGTGTTGTTATTATCACATGTTGAAAGCAAGCATTGGATGACTTAAATGGAACTAATGATTTCAGAAAAAGAAAATCAAGCCATTCAACCAACCAACCAACAAACAAACAAACCAAAAATCGCATACCATCAAAGCTCTTACCCAAGGATAAACACATGTTTGCCTAGTCTGACAAATCAATGGAGGTTCCCTTTTTATTCTCAAAACAATTTTAGTTTGAACAGAAACAGGACCATCCTACTAAAGATGTGTAAATACTTGTTGCCTTGGAAATTCAGCCACTTCAAAATATACATAATGACAAAAATATATTCCTTCGTGTTGATTATGTTGGCTTTGTTTATTACTTTTCAGTATTTACTGGGGAAAAACTTGTCCTGAAACCTCAAGTAACAACCCAAGCTCTTCCCTATGTATTTTATTGTGACTGTCATAATTAGCTTCATCTATCAAGGTGACACAAACTTAAGAGTCACATGGGCAGACTGAACCTCACCTGAAGAATTGCTGAAATCAGATTTGCCAAGTCTGTGGGTGATATCATACCCTGGCAGGTAGGCAGCTGAAAGTTATCCTGGGAGCAAACCACTAAATAGTGTTACCCATGCCTCTTTCACTGTCTTTTGTTTCAAATTCCCGCACTACTAGAGTCCTGGCCTTCACTTCTCTCCAGGGCAGATTGTGATTTAGGAGCTCTGAGAAAAATATGCTCTTTCCTCCTAAGTTGTCTTTAATTATAGTGTTTATCACAGCAACAGAAAGGAAAAATAGAATTAAAAAAAAAGTTTCTCTATAGGCAGACCAAGCTGGCCTCAAATTCATTTTTCAGATCAGAAAAGTGAGCCTTACAGGGCAAACTTTCAGTCAACTACTGAACTGACATTCTAGCTATGGTTGACCTTTGAGATTGAACCACATCAGATGCCTGTCTGCAATGCTGCCTGATTCTAACACCAAATTTTATATTTACTATCCTACAGTTTAGAGATCAGAAATCAGACATGAATTTTCTTTGGGCTAAGAATAAGATGGTGGCAGTGCTGGTTCCTCTTAGAATCCTAGACCAAGAGAAGTGGGTGTTACTGAGATGGCTCTGACCATGTCTTTGAGGGAAGCTTGTATAAGTGTTTGAAATCTTGGGATAGAAAACCCACTGAATTCTCCTGCCTGAAAGGGCTGTTTTGGGAGAGCTAGTTTACAAAGTGAGTCCAGGACAGCCAAGACTATACAGAGAAACTCTGTCTCAAAAACAAACAAACAAACCTAACAAAATAAAAAAAAAAAAAAAGAAAGAAACAAAAAAGAAAATAGAGTAACGCATACAAAATTCTGAGAAGTGCAAACAATGCAAGTCTGGTTTTTAAAGGTTCAAAGGAAGCTTTGAGATTCCCTCAAAGACTCTATTGTGCCATTGGTATAATATATTTGAATTAACAATCTGTAGAAGTGAAGCCATTTTTGAGTCACTGGATGTTGATCAGGTAAGGCTGGAAAATCAGCTGTCCTTAATAAGATATCAGTGTCATCCAGGCAAAATCTTTTGGGAAATGTTTTCTTGGGATCAGCATACAGATGCTGAGTCAGAGGAGCCAAGTCTGTATTTCTAGCTGCAGCCAAACTTGGCAATAATTAAGTCTTCTTCATGGTGATTTGATTTGTTTGGTTTTTGTTATTGTTATTGTTGTTGTTTAGGGTTTTTGTTGTTGTGTTTTGTTTTGTTTGGTTTGGTTTTTGAGACAGGATCTCTCTGTGTAGCCTTGGCTATTCTGGGCTCTCATTGTAGACCAGGCTGTCCTTGATCTCACAGAGATTGGCCTGCCTCTCTGTCTACTGAATACTGGCATGAAAGGTGTGTGCCAGAACAACTAGCTAGTGTTGCATCTTTAAAGCATGAATGATGCAGGCTTGTGAGATTCTTAGAGAACAGCTAATGTCTGGCTCTCTATGGCAGACTTAGAGAAAAAGAGAAACCCAAAGAAAGGCCATTGGTGATCCTATGGAAGTAGAGACCCCAAGATATTAGAGATGCTAGGGCTGTTGACATCAGCATATGAAGTAGAGCTGGCCTGAACCCCCAAGACAAGCTGTGTCTTGTTACAGATGGCAGAATCAGAGAAGCTGGTCTGCCCAAACCTTTGTAGTCCAGATCATGACTAAGTTTTACATGTCAGATACTTAAACACATGATTTTAGAACAACACTACTTGACTTTGGTTTTGCTTAAGTATGATCATTTTTATGCCTTGGTTTTTTTCTTTTTTAAAATAAGAAAACATATAACTTATTTCTTATTTTACAGGAGTCCACAGTTAAGAGTCTGAAGTTCTTGAGCCAAGTGTGATGGTGCACGCCTTTAATCCCAGCTCTTGGGAGGCAGAGGCAGGTGGATCACTGCGTTTAAGGCCAGCCTGGTCCACGAAGTGAGTCTAGGACAGCCAAGGCTACACAGAGATACCATGTCTCAAGAAACAAAATAAAAAAAAAGAGTCTGAAGTTCTTAAGAAGTTGTGTTTTTTTTTAAATGGGGGACAATCAAATCATGTGTTTACTGAGTGTCTGTTTTGTGCTAAATATTGTTCAGGGAACTTGGGACACATCAGAGAATGAAACAGGGAGCCATGCCCTTGTATTATACACAGCATATCATGTCTTACAAATTCACTTGCGTACTGCTTGTGACAGTGGACAAGTCACTTTACCACTCTGTCCTGTGGACACTGAGCCCAAGGTACTATAGTTGCTGACAGGGCCAGAACTCTGACTTACCACCCAGACAACAGAGCAGGATGGTATTTGATTTTCAATAATTAAGTCCACTGGAGAGAAGGGAGAAACAAGCTATACAGGCTGTTGCTGTTGCTGCTGTTGGTACTGGCCCTGTCAGCCAGTTTCTTGGCCTTCTCGGAAGCTGCCAGTGCCATCTCAGTTGCTTTCACTTTAACCTCTTGGACTGTCTCAACAAGTGTTTCAGAAGAGGTCTTACTTTGTAGCTTGGCTAAGATATATTCTTTCATTATCTTGCTCATGTTGCTTTTGAACTAGGCAAGAGCAAATTCCTGAACAACTCTGTAGCACAAAATAACCTAAAGAGATCCAGGCTTCCTGATGGATTTGTTGTTGGAGTTCACACATAAACATATTGTTCCTCCACCCCCATCAGCCAGGCGTGATCGATAGCTCCAAGTGAGGGTTGTCTGTGGGTCCACAATAGACCTCCAGGATAAATGTCAAGTAAGCAATGTTGGCAGCAAACAGCCACTTTGCCCAAAATGGCATCCTGGTGGCCTTGGTCAGGAATCTCAGGGACAGAAGTTTATGGTCAGACATCGCCCCCTGATGCACTATGTCTTCATATAAGATGATTGCCATAAAGACCATGGAACTTCTAAAGCTTTGATGTATTTCTTATTATGGTATTAATATGAGCTCTTTGAACAAGCTAGGAAGTAATAATTATAGTTTCAAGTGCTGTGCTCATGTGTCAATGTTAATAAAGGGTAGAATGTCACAACTTCAATGACCAACTTGACACACAATAGAGTCACTTGAGAAGAGGGACTTGCTCAGATCAGATCAGTGGAAGTCTGCCTATAAGGAATCATTTTGATTGCTAATTGATTAGGAAGACCCAACCTATAGCCCTAGCTGATTGGGAAACCAGTAAGCAGTGTTCTTTGCTCTTCTTCCATTAGTTTCCGCTTCAAGCTCTAGCTCTGAGTTCCCGCCTTGGCTTCACATACTGATAGAGTGTAAAGTGTAAATTAATATAATCCTTTTCCTCTTTATGGTGTTTTTCATAGCAATAGGAAAAAACAGTAGGTCAATGGTGATTATAAATGAAACATTAAAAATCATTTGTCCATGACATGAGGAATAAACTGATAATGGCACATTTCCAGAAAGACACGGAAAAGCAAATATAAAACCTTGGCAAAAACCATAAATCAAATGGCGTTCTCAAAACATAATTGATCACAAAACAGCAGGGAGACACTTTCCTTTTGCTTTCTATATTATTTACTATTTTAATGGCTTTTCTTGGTAGTCTCATGTATCCCAGGCTACTAAATAGCTGAGTATAACCTTGAATCTTTTTCCTTTAGGCAGGAATTATAAGCCTAAACTACCATACCCAGCATAGTTCTCTGTATTTTAAATCCTCAATCAAGGCACAAGCCTGCAGTCCAGTTTTTGAAGGATTTATTTTTCATTATGAAATGTTTTAGAATAGGTCTCTCCAATGTGAGTGGTGCTTTGTGTTAAGATAGTTGAATAAAAATAAAATAAATACCTTGTCCCAGAAATATTTAAGCAAATTCTTTCTGAAGAAAAATATTTCATGCCTGTAACAAACATATCAGGGTGAACTTTAGAGAAATTAGTAGGAGTTAAGTCTACTATTTTCCCTCATTATTCTCCTATTAAATTGAAAGACCAAATAAATAGTCAGAAAGGGTAGGTTTTTGTTGCTTTCTTGGGAAAAAAAAAGAAGAAAGTCATAAGTAATGAACATGTTATGAACATATGTGTGCTTTACAGTTGCAAGGAGCTTTTAGGTATAATTTGCATACAGAATGCCTTTATGCATGTCTTTAAATTCTCAGTTTGTCATTTGGGAAAATAGGTGAATAGGCTACTTAAGATTGCTATGATGACGTGCATCAAATCCAATGCAGAGCAGGAAACAAAGGACTCTCAGTACTATACTTAGTATTTCCACTCAGCATTTCTTCTCAGGTGGCATCCTATATTCCTGTCTCAGCACTACCATAAACTTCCTTCAAGGTGCTGGTTATTGCTTAGTTTCTCCAAGTTAACTGTTTACATTTGCCTTTATGTAAATAGTGACTATATATATTAACCCAACGCTATTTCACAGAACTAGCATAATAACTTAAGAAAAGAGGTGCATGCTATTATCATGTCCACTTGAAGTTCACACAGATGATGCTTTATCTAAAGAAACAAGAAGTTGAAAATGACAAGATTCCCGGATTCCTATTTATTTTATTTTTAGCAAATTATTGCACCTTCTTAATGCTTAGCTTTGTGCAAATTTAAATTTACTTGGGGGATAATGCAAAATATCCCACAAAAAATATTAGCTTTAGTATTTCAGAGCAATATGCCTATTTAAAAAAAGACATTTTTAATTGTTAGATAACAAGTGAAGTTTTCAGACACCTTTAATCTCGCCGCTTGGGAGGCAGAGATAGGCGGATTGCTGTGAGTTTGAGGTCAGCCTGGTCTACAGTGTGAGTCCAAGACAGCCAAGACTACACAGAGAAACCCTGTCTAGAAAAACAAATAAACAAAAAGAAGTTTTAAATGCTTCTGTGCCTGATTTATAAATCTGTACACAACTGAACAAGATGTTACAGAAGACAAGCCAAGGTTTTAAATAAACAATGGAAGCAAAAACAAAAAATAAGAACCAGTGAGCATTTCATGCACTTTGACTGAAACATTCTCCATAAATGGCCACCTAGGTGTCAGGAGAGAGACAACAGCTATGTAAGAGATGAAGAACAGCACATAGAAGGAAATATGTATCAGTCAAGAAGAAATCCATTACATGAATGCTTATCTAAAAACTAATTTTTAAAAACAAGAAAGTAGATTGTTAATGATTATGGAAATCTGCTGGGTAGATTGAAGTAGATTAAGGGACTCTGAGATAAAACCTTCAGCTGTGCCATGTAATTCAGCAGAAATATCAAAGAGCAGTTTGTCTTTAGCCACGTTCTTTAAAATCTGGCCCTACAGAAGTCGTTAACAAGCGGGGTTGTTGAAAAACCCATACTGAATTATCAGTGTTGGTTCTTTGTGACTTAGATACCACATGTGTCAAAACATTTCCTATAGGCAAGAAGTGACCTCAGATTTGTAAACACTTCAGAATAAGGCTAGTTGGGGAAATTGACATGAATGAAGTGGACACAATACTCAAAGCTGTTGCTCCATCAGATTTTATTTTCAAAAAATAATTTATTTTTGCATCTTCTTATATTTTCAAAATTTTGCAAATTTTTTCTCTTCGTTAAAACACATCCAAAAGGAATTTTACATTGCATGTTAAGTGTGGGTCCTAGATAAATTTAGGACTTAGAAATGGAAAGTAGAATATTTTTATTGATGGAGTAAGTGATTCAGGTTTTACTGGCCTGGATTGAGGAAGCATCCGCTCCTATATGAGTTTGTTAATCAACTTTGACTATTTCTTTTTTGAAATAAGGTCTCACTATATAACCCAGACTGCCTAAGTTTTCAAGTGAATACTGCTTCCTGTCTTAGAGACTTTCCCTTTCAGGATGCAATATATGCTACCTCTAAGGCTTTCTCAGTATTTTACATTTTCAAATATTAGCTATTACAACCATGCGTCCTAAATTACGCATTAAAATAAAAGAATACTCATCTATCAGGAACAAGGTAAGTCCTCGAGTGTAAAACAGTATAAACTGTGAAAGAATAATTAGTAATCAAAGTTTCTGGCTTTCTCTTTATGCAAATATTATTGAAAATCATGCATATGCAAATAAAGATTATTCTTTATGACACAGAGCAAAGACACACAGTATAGTGATTAATATTCTTTGTATATATTCAGCTATAACAAGACTAGTGTGCAAGAAAAATGAGTCGCAATCAGGAATAGTACTCTAATATTCACAACATAAGCAGGCAAGCAACACCCATGGGCATTTGGGAATACAGAAGGCCATGCATGAGAGCCAGGGAGATGTCTGTCTAGGAGAGTGCTTATATATAACACAATGTTGAAGTCTATAGGCAATGAGCAAAATAAAACTCCCAGGAGATTATATGCTAGCATTATTTAAGAGACCAAAACTGTCCTGTGTACATATGCAGGCCGTGAGAAAGGTGGACTAATCTAGGATTCGTTCCTGAAGTGATTTGATAAGCTCTTGTGAAAGACTTTTGTTACAAAGAAAATTCTGACTAAATCTGTCTTTAATATTTTGTTTTCTTTTCCTTTTTTGTTCGTTTTGGTTTTTTGATGTCCACTTGCCTCTGCCTCCCCGAGTGCTGAGATTACAGGCATGCACCACCATGCCTGGCAGTTTTTAATATGTTCAAGAAGCCACTACACCCAAACACATTTGGAAGCGGGTAGGGAACAGCACTAAAAACCATTTACTCAAAAATATCAGAGTCACAAATATACCAAAAAAAAAAAAAAGTCATGTGTTGTCTATAAAAACTAAACCATAACAACAATTAAGATAATAATAAACTAAAATAATAATATAAATCAGATTTACTGTAGAAATTAGGAGAAATTTCCATTGATGTTTGGCATTTATATGGTCTCCTAACTGTAGGATATGTCTCCACTGCCTTGTGCTTTGGAGGTTTAAATGGA
Source organism: Acomys minous (assembly GCF_964271855.1). NCBI lineage: Eukaryota > Metazoa > Chordata > Mammalia > Rodentia > Muridae > Acomys > Acomys minous. Next base: position 66,515,169 of record NC_140490.1, read on the forward strand.
AGCTTTCCACTACAGGCTCTGCTGCTTGGGCATTTGGTCCCCCATTGCTAGTGCTGTTGAAAAGCCTCATATCACTTCCAGTTTTCTCTCTGTACTTCTTTTTTCCCAAGATATATATTATTTTATTAATTTGTTCTTGTTACATCTCAATGGTTATCCCATCCCTTGTCTCCTCCCATTCTTCCCTCCTTCCCATTTGCCCCTTACTCCCCTCCCCTATGACAGTTCCTGAGGGGGATTTCCTCCCCCTGTATATGCTCATAGGGTATCAAGTCTCTTCTTGGTAACTTAAAGAAATGCTCAATCTCTGTACTTCTTGAATGCATTTGGAAACCCAAGTTCCTCGCTTCCTTTTCATGCTGCCGTGCTGTCTGCTAGCTGCTACCTGCTGTGATAAACTCACTCTGGAACCCTAAACCAACATAGCCTCTTCCTTGAGTCTCTTTTGGTTAAAGCATTTTGTCACACCAAAAATAACTAATACAGATTTTCCTACCAAGAATGTGATGCCGCTGTGAATAAATTGACCATATTCTTTTTTGGAGGAATGTCGAACCTTTGGACTGGAAAAGTGGTTGAATCATACGATCAGAGAGCTTAAGGCACATTCTAGCTGGATCCTTGATGACTGCAATATGGCAGGTCATGCGCACTGTGGAGCCTGGCCTAAGGGGCTTTTAGAGGAAAACAATATTAAGAACTGACCAAAAGTCTATTTCTGTGATATTTTGTCAAAAGATTATGTTTGCTTTCTTCTCATGTCCGCAGAAACTGACCTAGGCAAAATTAAAATGCAATGGAATGATTTCCTCTGACAGCAGAGGAATTTCAATAATTTTGACTCAGGTAACTAGAGTTACCTTTATAACTCTAAAGATATGTGAATGTTCACTTTATTTATCATTGTTGTTTATACTAGTAGTATCATCACTATTTACAGAAATCATGATTGATGAAAGGGTAGAATAAAATGGACCACAAAGCCAGGTCCAATTTGCTTAACATCTTAAATTTTTATTTTAATAAATATTGGTGCAAGGTAAGAATAATTTAAATTTTTTCTAATGTGACATTATATCACAAATTCGTTGTATATCTAAGAGTTTTCCAATGACTCCCAAAAATTTAAATAACAACCCATAAATGCATGAGAAAAATAGACAAACTGGCAATTTTTCCTCATGCTTTACTTAGGAATCCTCAGACAGAATAGCAGGGTGGCTTGGAGTTTTTTGATAATACTTTTATGTGACGTAAAAATTAACATGAAGTCCAGCAGGGGTGTGGACCAGGCAGGGAATGGACCTAGGCCCCCTACATGTATGTAGCTGATGAGCAGTTTGGTCTTCACGTGGGTCCCCTAGTAAGAGGAGCAGGGCCTGGGTGATGTAGAGATTGTAATCCTAGACAATAAAATATGGTTACTGAAGAGAATAGGATGTAAAAATAACAAACCTGTCTGTGGGTACTGAGGCGTTTGTTATCTGCTGGCTCAGATGTGTGCGTTAAGAACTGGTCCCATGACAAAACGTGAGTGAGAGCTATGCAAATCTTTAACCAAAGCAGTCCTGCATTAAGAAGTATTTTTTGGTTACTTGATTGTACATTGTTTCATGAGTTTCACACCTTAGCTCACCTTGATGTTGGCTAGGTTACTAACACACTTAATATATTTCTTGATTTGACATGTTTCATTCCAGAATTTTCCAATACTTAAAATTGCCTCAGATATTTGAATGTCGTATCTTCATGCAAATAATCACTGTTAACAACCAATATTATATGGAGGCAAGAAAAGGCATTGGGAAGAACTAACGAATGACCTTCCCCCTGACCTAACGATTTTACTTCTTTATTGTAAAACATTTGGCTGGAGAAAGGCCATAAAGTAGTGCAGAGTGATGCCAAAGAGTGCGTGCTTGACCTTAGACCCTGAGTATGTGTGCATTATAGCACATTATAAAATCTGGTCTCAAAACAGCCTGGTAATGCATAAAAATTTAACCATTTCTATAGCTCTTCAAAGGATTAATGTGTTTTTAAAAAACTCATAAAAACCTGAAGGAATTTTATGGGTCCTAAAAGAATAAATATAACTGAGTTGAGACCTATGAAGGGCCATTTGGCAATGAGGGCAACACTCTTGTGATTATCAGGTATATCACTTTTACAAGTGTGTTTTCACTTACTTGTATTTTGGAGCTTTATCTCTAAAATTTATTGGAGTAAATTATTATTTTAATAGCTCTGCAAAGAAAGAAATCAAGTAGAGTTTTATGATTTGGAAGTAATTTTTCCTTAACAGTTTTATATCTGTAAGAAAATAACTTTTCTGTAATTCCAGGATAAAAATTGGGCTTGCTTATGACACCCTTGGGTTAACATAAAGACACTCTGTATGTACACATACAAAATTAAATTAACCATTGTCCGTGCTTTTCTCAGCCTAAATAAGAAACTCTCCTCACACCCACATTCTACACAGAATGTGCTAAAGATTAATTGGATGCTTTAAATCAGAACAGATAAAATACTTAAATACTTGGATTGCAAGAGAAATGCACACAGTGTTACCAATGGAAAATGCTTTACTCAGCCGCTTATAGTAGGACATCAGCTAGGCACCGTCTTTTCTGATAATTGCTACAGTATTCTGCTTGTAAACAACAGCTTCAGTACCTTAAAAAGAAACCCAAACTTTGTGCTGAATTAATTCTCCTTCAACCAGTGCTCCTTAATATTAATAAACAACTGCCTAGAGTACATTACATGAATTTATTAGTTGATTAATAGAAACTTGGAAAGTTCTCATTTCTGTCTTTAAATTTGGGTACTGAACACAATATTAGTCTTCCATATATGTATTTATGAAAAATTAATTTCTATGATAGGCTGATCCAAAGTCACTTTCTGTGCACAGCTACACAAATTAATAAAACATGTGGGCTACATTAGTTTCCATTATGTAAGCTTGCCACATAGCAAGCAAATAGCCCCAAGCTACTTAAAATCCTGATTTGTTTCTATTAAATTCTGGTCATTCATCTTGTACATATTAGTATTAGTATTATGTCTTTTCAGATTGGCTTCTCTGTGAAGTCACAAACTGATCTTGAGGGAGAGGAATCAGTGGCCAATGACTGATTCTTAGACTTTGTTTGGAAATTGTGCTTTTGTCATTTTGTAAGCCAAGGTAGCGTATCATAGACAGAGCTACTCACTAAGATAGCTTTCCTTCTTTCTGTAATGCCATATTGTTTCAGTAAAGATCATGAAATGAAGCAAGTAGGTAAATATGTTGCTATATGACAGAGAAAAGAAAGAGCCAAAGAGTAATAGAAAACAAATAAAAATAATTTAAAAGACTCTATTAAAAATAGGAGGTAAGCTGAATATTGAAAATAACAGAAGACTATAGAAAATGAATCATATTTTAGTTTTTGTGAGATCACTATGATAAATTTGATTTTTTTTAAAAAAATGTTTAATTTGCTCACTTTGCATGCCACATGTAGACCCCCACCCTCATCTCCTCCTGGTCCACACACTCTCCCTGGTCTCCTCTTCCCTAGTCCTCAGAAAGGAGGAGCCCTCCTCCCCTATCGTCTGGCCCCAGCCTATCAAGTCTCATCTGAACTATCTTCATCCTCTTCCTCTGTGGCCTGAGTAAGTACAATCCCCAACTAAAACAGGAAAAAGAACAAAGTTCAGCAAGTGGCTTGAAAATTAAAGTAAGATGAGGTTTAGAATGGTGCAAGTTACAAATAAGGAGGTGATATATAAACAGAAAATGAAAATAATTTAAGCTAAAAAATAACCTTAATTTAATGAGAGACATTATATGCAATGGAGATTGTTTGTATTACCTGGAAAACCTAAGTGTATTAATTTATATCATCAAAATTTTGTATACTGAATGGTTTAGGTATACAAACTTTCATTCATTTGAGTAAATTGTATGCGAGGAACATGTTGATGCTTAATTTATGTCTCTTTAATGGGGACTAGACTGCAGACTCATGACAAGTCTACAATCCAATCTTCAGTTGTAAGCCTCTTGTTGTCAATGACGCTCGGTGATTTGTTCCTTAGCTACAGTCTTGTATGGCATTCAGAAAGAATGTCTGTGTGTAATTTTCTCTCATAATTTCTTGAGGCTAGAGAACACAGCAAAGTGGCTACTGAAGCCCCTTAGAAACCATTCACGCACTGATTATTTCTCGGTGCCTATTACCTCCCCAAATCCTGGAGGAGCAGTTATCATGCAAGAACAAAAACACTGGAAAAGACTGCGTTAAATAGTAATAACAAACATCATGATGAAGAAACATATTATTCCTATCTTGAGGTATAATAAAAACATATAGTTTTTGTTTCTCATCACTGTGATGAAATGCTTGAAAGACAACTTACTAAAAAGAAAGATTGCTTTGGGCTCATGATTTCAGAGGACTAGGTCTACCCTGTATAGGAGGAAACCACGATCCATTGTGGGAGTCATGATGCTGTCTTTGTTGTGCTGACAGCAATGTACCTGGTGTAGAAAAGGAAACAAAATACTTCCACCAAAAAGGTCCTGTGATGACCATGGTAGATCGGAGAGAATTATTAAAAGTAGATATTCTTAGAACATTAAGAAACAAGTCTTCCCATGGCAAATAGCTAGGAAAGGGCCACTAATAGGCCGCCAAAGCTTACAAAGTATAAATCTCTATGCTTCACACCAGCTGCTGCAAGCTTTGTCCACTAACATTCTCTTTATAACCAATTCTGCCCCCTAGACTTCTTGGCCAGCCCCTCAGCCTGCTTGTGGTGCCTGTCCATGTCCAGTCCACCAATGGTGGGGCTGGTTCCACTGATGTCAAGAAGGACCAGTATTCATTTTTCATGGGATGTGTGCTGTCATCTTGCAGAATTTCAGGCTAAAGATTAGCTGCTTGATACGTTTCCTATACTCCTTACAAACAGCATTTGTCATTATTATATCAGTTACCTTCAGGTTCCGTTCCTTGCTTAGCTCATAGAGGTAATGGCATATCACCAAACTAGGTTGCTCATCTTAGGAAAATTTTAGCAGCCCAATGACAATGATTTGAATTAGCAATGAATAACTGATGAGAAAGCCTGAAAAGCCTGAGTGCTGGTGACTAACATCTAATCTCTGAGTTGTATTCAATTTTGTATACACTTTCCTCAAGTTGTTTGTTGACTATTTACACAGTATAACTTACCTTTCAAAAAGTGATACCCATTAACATTTAGTAAATTAGTAGATATGGATCAAAATAGTTTTCAATGATATTAATATCATTAGTTCACTTGCTGAATGAAAGAATATCAGACATGGAAATCTATTCCTCAAATGTCAGTAGGATCTATGAGGCTACAGGTAGGAGAATATATAAATTTAGGTAAATAGACTTCAAATGTAACATACATTGTAACAACCTTTAAAAGGATGTAAGCATGTTATCTCAAAGAGGACTGCATGCAGGTGATAGGCTTGTATCAGAAAGCCAACATCATCCTGAGCATCACAGGCTACCTGAGACCTTGCCTCTATAAAACCCAAAGCAGGGCCAGAGAGATGGCACAGTGAGTAAAAGTGACAGTTGTTCCAGCCTAAGCATCCGAATTGGTTCCTGAAACTCAGACAAAACTGGGTGCATACATAAGTAATTCCAGCACTCCTAAGGCACTGCATGAGGCAGACACAGGAGAAGCTTCTGGAAGCTCCTGCTTTTTTAGTTAGCCTGGTAGATGAAGTAAACAGCAACAGAAACCCTGCCTCACCATGGCGGAAGGCAAGAAAGGACTCCTAAAAGTTGTCTTCTGACTTTCCCACAAGCTCAGTAACAACCACGTCCCTACGTTCTCACACACACTCACTCATGCATGCAAATAAGATAAACTGAATAGCAAGCCAAGAGAGAATACTCAGAAAATCAGGAAAATGAGACGTAAAAATGTGTATCCCAAATAGTCATAGCATCTACTGGAGGTGTAAACTGGTGATTGCTTAAAATGTCTCTGCGTGTGCCACTCCAGTTGTGTCACAGTTTCAAAGCTTTGCGTATGGGTACTGAGGTGGTCTCTTATTATTTCTGTCCCTGAGACCATGTGCTTTGGGGAGAGTTTATTCCACCAAAATGTCCCAATGAAATATTGGACCAAACTGTTACTTCCAACAAATAAAAGCACATGAGTAACTGAAGATAATTTTATCATTCACATGAACTAGTGTGTCTTCCATAAAATCTGAAAATCTAGCCAAGAGTGTAAAATCTAAACAAGTAACTAGCTCTATAAAGCCTCAGTGCCTCCTTCCAGCCTATGATAAGATTATTTATGTACACCCTTTGATTTTCCTTCTCCTCCCTGTCTCCTCTCCACATTGCTGACTGGGGCCCTGTATTTGAATCTTATTAATTCTCTGCTTCTTTGTTATCTTTAATTATAGAGCCATCAATCTCAGAACCCACAAAAGAGGGAAATTTGAAAACATTCTGGATTTGTATTGTACTATTGAATGCACTGTAGATTTTTTTCATGTAGCCAAAGGGAGACAGCTTTAAATGAACTTCTCACAGGGAAAAATAGGTAAGTGTTTAACAGGGGGAAAGGAATTGACAGATATGTAATTATTTCAGTGTCTCCAATTTGCTTCTTTCTTCCTCTTTGTAGTCTGCCTACTCACTTGCGTCTCCAGCACATCCCCTTGCATCCCATAAAATGACTCCATGTAGTGTTCCTTTATCTTGTGATAAAGGCACCTGGCCAGGTTTTCGTCTCCAGGTGAAACCTGCAGGCTTGAGCTTCAGAAGATGGAGAATTCAAACCTTCAGAAAACCAGGGGATTTGTTCCATGGCAAAAGAATCCAGGAGGATTTATTAAAATCGTCATCCCAGGAGAGACAAATTGAAGGATCCAGTTAAGTGTATAGATGTGGAATTCTAGAAATGAGTGACACTGTTCTTGTGAGCCCTCTGGCACCTGTAATGACCATCATTCAACAAAGGTAAAGACAGGAGGGCAGAGGAAATACACCAAAACTATTTTTACAAAAGGAAAGGGAGAAGGTAGGTGCAGGATTCCCATAGAGAATAACTCTAATGGAATGAGCAGCAACCTTTTATCTCCATGTACAGCAGCTGTGTCTAGAGCTGGAGGTTATGCAGAAAGTGCAGTGAAAACCCGGGGCATCATACGCTACTATGCGTTTTAAGACTATGACCTAAATATATAATGATTTCTCATTTTAAAAAGTGCGTTCATCTTCTTAAATTTTTGAAACAGAAGGAACAAAAGAATCTTGAGCTTGTGAGAAACTAAAAGGTTTATATCTGAAAATGTAAATGAATTTATATAAAATCAATTCTATGCAGTATTAAAATGTGATTGATTTCACATACATGTATTATCATAATATTATACATTATATATTTGAATACATATATAAATAGCATTATACAGCACCATTATTATATATTATAAAGTATATTTTGGGCCCATTTCATAATAATGGAGGGATGGTAGAACAGGATGTATACTAGGGATGATACTAACTCTACATAAAAAATAACATCTAGTATTCCTCTAGTAGTAGGCCAGGTGAAATTTAATAAAAGTAATCAACCTGGCCTACTACTGGATGGTCCTTAGTGATGCAGTGGTTGGATTAGGGGGAAAATACTTCATTAGTAGGTCATATAAAGTAGCACAGCTTGACACATTATCTAATTTCCTATAATCACTGGAACTATGACAATTTTATCCAGCATAAAAAAGAGATGACCTGATTCTCTAAGAATAAGAATTGCAGCTGATCACTTATTATTGGATTTTACATAATTTTCTTCATAGAAATTATGATCATCAATTTTTGTCTCATCCCATTTTGAAAGGCTGCTAAGGTATCGTCTTTTGTTATATCCTTAATTGTGCTTTTTAAATGTTTATTTTATTCATTTGTCGGTTATGTGTATACATGTGCGTGTGTGCATGTGTGCGTGTGTGCATGTGTGAGTGTGACTTCACCTGCCTGTGATGCCTAGAACAGGTCTTTGTATGTTCTAGACAGAGTTGGAGGTACAGGTAGTTGTAAGCCTCCTGGTCTGGACTGAGAGCCAAATTCTCGTCATTTGCAAAATTATTACATACTTCTGACTCTGTGGCTTCCTTAGTTGTTTTTAAAGTATGCAAACTAGACATCAGAACTAAGAATAGCCTGATTCTTATGCAATCTCATTGTGCAGGCTGATGTTTCTCTTATAGAATAGACAGAAACATCATTTTACATGAAATAAGTTTTTATTCTAGACAAAATGTAGATGAATATAAAAAGTATCAAAACGTGTTAGTGTAGTGGAGGAGGGGCTGCCCATCCTGAGGGCTAGGGAAGGGAGGGAGAAGGGATGAGGGATGATGGGAGAGGGTATGAGGGAGGGAGGTTAGGACCAAGAGGTGATAAGGGAGTGGGCTACAATCAGAATGCAAATAAAAACAATTAAAACTGCAGAACAAGCGGGTAATTTATATTCCTAATCCCACTACATGGGAATAGGTCTGAGACAGGCTGAGACATCAATGTTTATTCATAGTCAATGCTTCTTATTGGTTACAGAATACATGTGATGTAGGACTAGATGCCATTCTCTGTATGACATGAATCATGACTTACAGATGTGTCTCTCTTCTGCTCAGGCAAAGAGCAGAGAAGTAGCCTTAATTGCTATGTGCACCTTGCACACCTCATACACTTACAACTGGACTTTGAAGTTGTATCAGACCTAACAAGATTCATTTCTCTCAGCATACTGCATGGTGACATCCCACATCCTTCATGTTCCAGCACCAAGTGCTTCAGTTGCTGTTTGTTCTACATCAGAACAGAACAGCTCCCAAGACAGCTTCGAAGAAAGCTTCTGGTCCCAATTAGTACAGCATTTCAGACTGTCACACACAGGACTGTTATTAAGCCTGGAAGTTCTCAACATTTGGAAACTAGACCACCAATGATATTCCTATCGTGTTTAAACATTTTCCCTGGTTTTATTGGGCCCCTACAAGGGTATTATTCATCTCAAATCAGCCACAAGAAGCCCTAATGAAATGACATCCTGTTTCCCCCTTGAGGTGGTGGGTAGGTTTTTTTTAGTTGCTTTCCTGGGCCTTAGATGTTTATTTTGATTGGGAGTTGATTATTAGTTATTATTGGTCTTGTCTAGATAGAACACAAGATTGGGCTCAGGGATGTCTCTCTTTTCCCTAATCTTTCTTTCATAAGTTTGGAGATAGGAGCTGAAAAGAAAGAAGGGGGAATATAGAAATATATAGGGATGATAGAACAAAAAGTAGATAATTGAGTTGACTCCTCAACTGAAGGCCTTAACTGTGCTCACAAGGTTCTCTTTAAGTCATTGGTATAGAAATTTGTATATTAATGCAAGCTAAGTTTAATTTTGAGACATTGTTATAGAATTCAAATTTAATATTATTCTTCACATATATCATATATATTTCTACTCTAAAATGTGGTATTATAGAATACAAGGTTTATCTTCAATTCTTTGAAAATCCTACTGCAGGCTGTTTAGGATAAGTAAGTTAGACAAGTTAATTGTCAACTGATCAAATTGTGGTCATTACAATTACTAGTTTATTTGTATCACAAGAATATACATGCTAGATGTAACAGATAGGTATGACGCTATCAATATATAAGGTAAAATACTTAGAGAAGGTCTTTAAAAGCCTCAGAGTCATCCACAATATGGCATGTAAAGATGTTTTTATTATTTTAATGATTCTTTGACAGCAAGATAAGTTAAGTCCTGGCAGTACCCAGCTTACCTCAAAGATGATGATGAGCATCAATGAACCTCCTTATGGAGTTGGCTTCAAATGCGGCAAACCAGCCACTGGCAAAATGGTCTCATTTTGACCATGGACAGAATTCTGCCCTAAAACTTGGCAAGCTTGTAAGGATGCAGGCAGAGTCAACGGCCAAACTCTGCGAAGACAGGGTAAGCAAGTCCTCAATAGTTCCTGCCTCACAAATATATCTGTCAGAGATACTGGGCCAGAAGGCTGAAGATGATGCTCCAGTGTTTTAGAGAGTTATGGGTGACTCTTCAGGTAGTAAACAGTTTCTGTCATTTTTTTTTATTTGGAAGGTGCTAACCAGCACTTCCTTTTTATTGGGGTAATTAATTTTACTCCTTCTCAAGTCTCTGATCAGATTGAAGACCAAATACTTTAGTTTCACAATTAAGCTTAGTTGTTTAGGGTTACTATGTGTCTAAGTGTACATAGATGTTTTAATTTGATAGAGACCAGATATGATAGATATTGAGTTACATTCAGAATTTTAGACTCACTGAGATAGGAAATATTTTCTTCAAGATTGACAAATATAAATGTAACATGAATAAAATTCCAGATTGTTCTGTGGTTCTTCTTGCTATATGTAGTTTATTTTATATATGTGTAATAATATGAAAGTATATGTTAAAAAAGAAGTAAATAATAAAAGTAATTAATAAAACATACTAGTGGAAATTATATAAAGTATACAAATGTCTTGCCCTCAAAAGACAAATTCGGGTTGGACAACACTCCCTCAATGTGAGTGACACATGGGTCTAAGAACCCGGAGAAAGAAAAACCCACATTAGACACACAGAAGTCTCTGCAACTGTGGCTGTTGCTATTACCTGTGAACATCAGACTCCAACATTCTTCATACTAAATGTGAATATGAGCTTGTGCCAGTGGCTCTCCTTGAGACTTGCAGGCTTTCAGCCTCAGGCTAAGGTTAAATAGCTCTCCTTATTCTGAGGCTTCAGCCTCTGGAACTGGAAACCACCAGTTAGTTTCCCCAGTTCTTGTTCCTGCACTGTCTGTGATGGGAGTGTCCAGTCTGATCATATTTAGTGTAAAAACTATACATCATTGATTGTATTGCTGTATTAACCTCGATAAACATGCCACTGGATAACTCCTATTTTGTTTCTTTCCAGGTTTTATTTATCTTGAATGTTTAGAGTTTGTAAAATTCTTTATCATCTGTCATTTTTTTAAAAGAAGCTTTTGGTTTCTGTAACAAATACTTGGAATAGCCAACTGATAAAAAAAAAAACAAGGGTTTGTTTAGACTCACATCTCTGGAAGTTCTGAATTATGACCAGCTGGTCTCCTTGCTTTTGAGTTGGTGGTGGGGAAGGTGTAGTGGAGTGAAGACGCTCATTTCATGACTTGAAGGGGAAAGAGAAACAGGGAAAGACAGAGGTCCTGTAGCCCCATTCATAGGCATGCCCCAGTGACCCTGGAACAATAGCTAAGCCCCACCTTCTCAAGGTGCCATCTCTTCCTGAGTGTGCCAACACATGGACCTTCGAGGAGCACTTTAGAATCAAAGAATTGCTACATCCAATCCCACTTTACTTCTTTTGTTGTTGTTGTTTTGTTTTAAAAATGTTTTAATCCTGTATCGTTGATTTTGATTATATGTAAACTTCTTGCAAACCCTAAGTATCTCTTTATGCTGCTCACTAATCAATCCTTTTATGCTGCCGCCACATTTTCCCTGCATGGCATCTGGGTGTATTCCCCATCTTACCGTGCTGCTTCTCCACTGGCTGAGCTTCACTGGCAGAGTACCCAGCACACTTCATGCTCCTGATTTTACACTGTCAAAATTGAGGTGTATGTGACCTCTTGGGAAACCAGAATTGACCACTTCCATGAGAAGTACCCCTCATCCAGCACTGGGTCTGGTATTAATAAATCCTCAATGCAAGTTCTTGTGAAAAACAAAAGTGAAGGATGTTATTGAATACACAGACGACAGTGGTTTAAATAGGATGTTCTCTATAGTGCTGGGAATTTGAATACTTGGTCCTCAGTTGTTGGTGCTGTTTGAATAGGTTTAGAAGGTGCACTTGGCCTTGTACAAAGAAGTGTATCACTGGACATATATTTGAGGTTTCAAAGTTATGAATCATTCCCAGTTGGTGTTCTCTGATTTGTGCTTTCTGTATAAGGTGTGAGTTCTAAACTTGCTGGTCTAGTATTCTGGCTTGCCTGCTGCTGCACTTTCCTACAGGTTAGTGATGGATTATAATTCTTCTGGAACTGTAATCCTACATAAGCCTTTCCTTCTATAAAATTTCTAGCATATATTTCTAGGCAGATATAGATGTAAATATATTGCTTTTTGATTCTTTGTGAATTTCACATCATGCAACCCTAATATCACTCATCTTCCAGTCCCTCCATCTCTGTCCATCATTGCTGCAACCTCCCCCTCAAAAAGAAGAAATGATAAAATAAAAAGAAATAACTTCCTCTTCCAAGTGAGTAACATCATTGTCATTTACTAATGATAGGCATGCTTTAGTTTGGATGTAGAGTGTTCCCCAAAATTCTGTGTGTAGTAAAGCTTTGCTTCCCAGGGCCTTGGGCCAAAGAGAGCTGTGCTCTTGAAGTGGAAGTTAGAGCTTTAGCTGCTTCCTTTCCTGCCTGTGATCTATAATGTTGAGGCTCCAGCACATGCTTCTACTTGCTTTTGTGGTGCTTCATTCATACAGGCCTAAAATAACAGGACCAACTGTCTGTTAGAGCAACAGAAAACTAATTGGTCATATATACATACACTCATATATGTGTCTGTGTATGTATGTATGTATGTATGTATGTATGTATGTATGTATGTGATATGGACAACTATAGTTCTCTTCATATTTTGCTGCTGTGGATATTTCTGTAATGAATAACCATGAGACGTAAACTTCACCCTTCAATTCATTGAAATATATGCGATATCTGTTTCTGAAAACTGTTAGCAATTTAGGACTTTCTAATACCATCATTATAAGTGAATTACAAAAGATTTATTAAGCACAACAGACAAACATGAGAGATGCAGAGGTCACAAGTTTGGAACATATTGCAAAAGCAATTTGCAAAATGCACCTTGAAAGAGATCTATGCATTCCCCAGCACATTCCTCAGAGGCCTGAACATCGTTACTAAACATAGACAAGGTTATGAGCAATGTCATATAAATTCACTCTAAGCTACAGATAGTACAGGCCTTTTTTATACAAATTAATATTTAAGTTCATACATTAAGTATCTGGAAATTCAATGCATTGCCTTCCATCCTTCTAACTGTGCACATTCATTTGTACACTACTGGCTTCAGACTTATGGACCCTCTTACAGTAAACAGGGTGTAAGAATATCACCAACTCACTGTTTTTCATTCTTTTGAAATGTTCCCTTATTATTCCTTGCTTTGAGAGAATTCAAGTATTTCATGTCTGACTAAATATTTAAATTTGTAATTTCATCTTCTTGTGTTGATTTTAGCATATTAAATTTCCTGCGCTTTATGGTCATAGCATTGTTTTTCCATGGAGTTTCCTATCTGTTCCCTATTTTCTGACATCCATCTGTTATTTTACATACCAGTAATCCATCTGTAAATAATCTATTCTCAATCATCTAGTATCTATCAACTTTTTTTTATCATATCATTTCTACCACATACCATCTATTGTCTGTATATCACTGTCTGCCACTCACCTGTATATGCACATTCTGCCATCAGTCCATCCATTTCCATCTCTACCCTTCACACCAATTTACTACCAGAGCAATTTCATCCTTGTGCTTTCAGATTCCAAACAGCATCAAATATAGAAATAATCAGGGTAAGTGATAGAATGACAAAAAGAATTTAAACATGACCCCTTAATAAAAATTGTATTTAAAAATATAACATGGCTTCCACCTGACAATCTTACATGTTAATTTACAGCCTAGTTTTTTTTCATTAATTAATTTATTTAATCACGCTACAGCCTGATCACATTCTCCTTAGAGAAGGGTAGGCCACTTATGGGTACCAACCCACCCTGACACATCTAGTCGCAGCAGGACTAAATGAATCATGTCCCACTGGGGCCAGACAAGGCAGCCAAACTATGGGAAAGGGATCCAAAATCAGACAACAGAGTCAGAGACAGCCTCTGCTCCAACTGTTAGATGACACACATGAAGAACAATCTGCATGTCTCCTACATATGTGGAAGGGACCTAAGTCTAGCCCATGCATGCTTTTTTAGTTGGTGGTTCAGTCTCTGTGAGCCCCCATGGACCCAGGTTAGTTTACTCTGTAGGTCTTCTTGTGGTGTCTTTGACCTCTCCAGCTCACATAGTCCTTCCCCCTGCTCTTTCACAATACTCCCTGAGCTCAGCCTACTGTTTGCCTGTGAGTCTCTGCATCTGTTTCTATCAGCTGCTGAATGAAGCCTCTCATAAGACAGTTATGCTATGCTCCTAACTGCAAGCACAGCAGAGTATCATTAATGGTGTCAGGGGTTGACTCCCTACCAAGGGTCTCGAGTTCAGGCAGTCATTTGTTGGCCATTCCATCAACCACTGCTCCATTTTTATCCCTGAACTTCTTGTAGGCAGGACAAATCTTGGGTCAGAGCGTTTGTGGAAGACTCCATGCCCCCCTCTACCACTACAGGAGATGGCCACTTCAGGCTGCATATCTCGCTGCTGCTAGGACTCTCAGCTAGGGTCATCCCCATAAACTCCCAGGAGCCCCCCTATGCCAGAGATGCCCCCCACTGATTTATATTCTCTCTCCCAGCCCTCTTCCTCTCCCCTCAACTGAAGAATAGATGAAGAAACTATGGTACATTTTCACAATGGATACCACTCAGCTATTAAGAACAAGGACATCATGAATTTTGCAAGCAAATGGATGGAACTAGAAAATATCATCACGAATGAGGTTACCTAGACCAGGAAAGATGCACATGGTATGTACTCACTTAAGTGGATATTAACCACAAAGTACAGGATAATCATACTGCAACTGACAGACCCAAAGAAGCTAAGTAATAAGGCAGACCTAAGGGAGAATGCTTGAATCTCACTCAGAATGGTAAATAAAATAGACATCTGAAGTAGCTCTGGATGATCTTGTAATTGTAACAAAAAATTTAGCTTAAAGCTATGAAGAACAGCTATAACATTGTGTTAGATGACGCAATTAAAAACAAATCTGGGCAGCAGAATGTGACTTTACCAAGGATTGTAACCATACTTGAGGTCACTCATGAGTCCCTGTGTGTTGTATATGTACAAAAGTAAAGTGGAAAGAAGAGTCCTAAACATGGTTTCACTCATGAGACAATTGTGACATTTAAGACATGTTATCCAATCAACTGCCATAAATACAACACCCCACTTCTTAGCAAGCAGTTAGTTACAAGTTATAGTTTTCATTAGTGTCTGCCTGTTCTCCTTTGAAAGTCCTTATTTTAAATAACATTATTGATAATTACTCCCATTATATCACACGTATACACACATACATGCAGAGAGAGAGAGAGAGAGAGAGAGAGAGAGAGAGAGAGAGAGAGGAGAGACAGAGAGAGAGAGAGAGAGAGAGAGAGAGAGAGAGAGAGAGAGAGAGAATAGGCCAGGCAGGAGATTGTGCCTGACTACACACCTGATGATTGTCTGGCTCTGCAGGAGATTAGACAGTGTGTCTTTTGTGAAGTACTTTATTTGTAAGTTGATTCTGGTCTTCGGTTGGGTTTCACTAGAGCTCTGGCTCTCAACATTTATTTTATTCCTTATAAGTATCAAGTGTTCTGTGCACACATTAAAAAAAAAGAGCCATTGTCTTTTAAATTTTTTTATTATTTTATTTTTTACATATGCATTTATATTATTAAATATATATACAATAGATTACCTACAGCAAGAAGAACCATGACACAATCAGCAATTATATAAATTTTACATTCTTAGTGTTTTGGCTATTTGTATTTGACAGCCTTGGTGCATCTAAATTTCTGAATGTAAATCAATCTCCATCACATATTGTCATTATCAACTTACAACTCTTATCTAGACCTAAAAACACCTTAACAGCGAAACAACTAAGCTTTAAGAGCCACTGTCTTGCAGTAAGTTACCTTTAAGATCGACATGAGTTGCATGACTCCTTGGTCTCTGTTGACGATGCTTTAGGTTTGTCCATGATGACAAGAGCTGCAGTTGTTAGAACCAGGAAGAACTGGGGATCCTCCTCTCTTTAGCTCCACCTTTCTTTCCTTTGTGTGATGGGGAAACAACTCCAGAAACAGGAAATGGCTTGATCGTGACCTGTTGCTTAAGTCACTGAACCAACCCTCACGAGACTTCCTTGCAAAGTGAAAATCAGAATTCCTTCCCAACCTGCCTTTGGGGACTGCTGTGACAGTCAAGTCAGTTGACAAATGACACTTAAGAGAATGGTGAAAATTGGTAAGAGGGAGCCGTAGTGATCTAAAGCTAGCATCAATGTACGAGATTTACACAGCCAACCTCACAGTGCATACACACTCGCAGAGAGATGCATTTATGTTTACAAATAAGTTTACAAATAATGAGCCGAGCAGGAGCCTGATGTGCTCTGTAATACTGAGGGATGGAGCAGGGGCTTCACCCAGCAAATTTGACAGGGACGTGTCAACACAAGGGTGCTATTTGAGATCAATCTTGCTGGATTCCGATTTTCTTATTCACAGTACAGTGTTGCTCCAGTTATGAATTCATTGCAAACGGCTCTTTCTGAAAGAGGGAAAACAGAAACTGCCTATCCCTTCCCAGTTTTAATTTTGAAGCTCTCTTTCCCGTAATGGGACTTTGGCTAAGGACAGGAAGAGGCATATGTTCAAAGAGCTTGCAGATGCCTTCAGCCAGCCTCTCCGTTTCCCACTGGTACCATGATCCACTGGCAGAGCCTTAGCATATCCCATGGTGTGCTATCAGAGTAAATCTCTCAACACCTCGTGTTATCCTTCCTTACTTCCAAAAGCACGAAGCTGAAAACTATCAAGAATGTAGACAATACCACCCAAGGAGCCTGGCCATGCCATTCCTGTGTGTGCTGCGATGTTATGCTGCTGCCACCTTCTGCTTCACCCACACACTGCGAATGCAATCCACTCCTGTTGGTGCCCTGCATCCCCTGATGATTTACTCTCATCCTGACCCTGCGCTACTCAATACATAATACGGCAAGTCAAAGTTGAACCCTGCCAAAAATTCTCCACAGGCTCCCCATTTGTAAGACAGTATTTGAAGAAGCAGCTGTCTCCGCCCCCCCCCTATTCCCTCTCCCCCCGCCCCACCCCATGTCACTAATGTGTGCTCAGTGGTTTGGGTAGCAAATTATCTAAGCAGCAGTTTCAGTATTCATGGGATCTGAAGGTATTAAGTGCAGACTTAAGAAAGGGAAAATAAGCAGGCTGGAGATAAGAATAGCTTTCTATTATTCAGGTAGTGGAGGGCTCCTCTGTGTTTTTTCTCTGGTGTTCCAGGGGTTCTGGCTTATTTTCAGGAGCATTTTTTGAGGGATTATTCTTATTATTTAAAGTTATGTGTGTCTGTGGGGGATATACATGTATAATGCAGGTTTCCATGAGAGACAAAGGAATCCCATATGCTGGAGCTGGAATCACAGGTGATCATGAGACACCTGATATTGGTGATGGGAACTCAACTTGGATCCTCTGGAAGAGCAGTCCATGCTCTCTTCATCACTGAGCCTTCTGACTGACCCTCCAGGTGTGTTTCAACAGAGACATTCACAGGACAAAAGACAGTCTAAACAAGATCTATACTCATACCTGAGAAAGAGTTGAGCCCTTGCCTTGTTCTCTAGCTCTGGAAATGTTCTAAACAGTTAGCTTGGGCCTCACTGGGGAGCTGAAACAATCACTTCCAAGACAGGAGCCCTATAACTGTCTCTGGCACGTTGGGTGGATTCTATAATTTTCGAGCTTGCCAACGTGAAATCTCACTTCCTGCATTTCTGTACATAGCAAGGCAGGTCTTCATTTTTAATGCAGCCTCCAGCTCCCCAGAATGAAGTTTGCCTGGGAACTTTTTAATGTCCAGCATATGCCCACCTCACCCACATGGAGGCCCACTGGTCTTAGTGAGCTGGACGTTGCCTCCGGCCAGCACGAGACCAAAATTGTGCAGCAAATCACTGAAGTTGGCATGTGAAATAATCCAAGACAAAAAAGTTCTTGTTTATCAAATTTTATTCCTTGATAATATTGTGCCTTGTGTACCTGTGATAGCCCTCGGGTCTTTTGAGTCTCAAGTTGCAAAGAAAGCTGATTTTTATGACTTATTAAAAGACACAAGAAACTAACAGATATATAAATATTTTCGTCCTAATTTGAAATCTATGGGAAGAAGCCCACCTACTCTTGCAGCTGTCCTTGCTAGTAAAATAGTAGCACCCTGTGTATCCTTGCTCACTCTGCTTCCTTTATACACCCTTGCTCTAGCCCTACTTCTCCATCTTCTAAGGGCGACGCACACAATAGATGTCTAATATTATGTGGAATTCGTCTTACTGACTTTGGGCAGTCTACATTCCTCAATTAATTACTTATTAGTAGCTAATTTCCAATACAAATGAAAATGTCGGACTTTCATGAATTCGGGGGAGAACCGTGCTCAGGGTCAGGGAGTGTCTGAGTATTATGACACTGGGTATGACTTTCCTGGACAGAGTGGAAGCCTTTCCCCAGCTCTGGTCAAAATAATGGATCAGTCAGTGGTCCCTTTGGAGTGCCTTTGAAAGATCCAGTACAAAGTTCAGCTTCTTAGTGTCTCTCACACATACAAAGGTATGAGCACTGAACTTTAGCCAGACTGGAAAGTTCTAGGAATGAGCTTGACAGAGTTGTTTTAAAAGTTTTCCCCTTAGGATGCTATGCCAACGTACAGGTGCGTCGATATGCCGTCTGTCTATAAGGTACCACAAGCCGTGCCTTACACTCTCTTACTCCTTAGGCATGACCACAAGTTCTTTCACTAGAATGATCTCCCCCATATCAGCCAGCCGCCCGCTCTGTGGTCTAACTACAAAGTTCCTTTCACCTCAGTAAGCTGCAGGCATCAGACAAGAAGAGTAAAAGTAAAACGGAAGTGTTTCTTCTTCCATCTACTGTAGCGGAAGATCTGGAGCTGCCTCTCCTGAACAGTGGAAGAAAATGTGGACTCAACTTGCTGCATGCGCAGCCTCCCACCACCATCTTTGCAGCTAGTCCTCCTCGCCAGCCTGATCCAGGCCTGGGATGCTTTACAGAAGAGAGAAAGGGAGCCCTATTGAGGCCTATTGAGCTGGAGCGTGGCATCTGCCGCACACTGAGGGGAGAGGTCATAGGTCATCGCTTGATTTTGATAAAGCAGGCCAGATTAATTGTCTCTGGTAATCCTGTTTGTCACGGTAGATATGCAAGGGCGTCTTTGTGGCAGAGGCTGACATATGGGCCGGCCTGCTGCTTGCCTATTCAGGGGCCCAGCACATGTTCTCCCCAGTTGGACAAGTTCCCAGAATCTTGTTTGCCGAAGGGGTGGGGCCTCCTGCTCCTATTCAGCCATCCCTCCCCTCCACCAACAGGCTTTCTGCTAATCTTCAAGCCTGCCTGGGCTACTGAGAAGAGCTGCATTATCCAGGGAGGCCTAGAGAGAGAAAGGGAGAGAGGGGGGTTGGTGAGGAGAGAAAAAGGGCTGAAAGGGAAAGAGCCAGACAGCCATCAGACACAGGAGTGAAAGACTCTTAGAGATGGCGGTGTGGGATGGGGCAGAGAAATATAATTACAAAAAATAGCAGCCGTGTCCTTCAGGCAGAACCCTTCAGGGCTGATTATAGCTCCTCTCCAAATCTGAATCTATCACCAAATTATACCCTGCCTCTTTTGTAAAATAAATGTTAATAAGAGGTAATTTTGGCCTTGCTGATTGTTAAGCTCAATAGAGATAGACTTTTTTTTTTCCTTCCTCTCTGTGTGTTTATTGTAATATCTGGAGGGTTTTTCCTTGCCATTTTTTTTTTGTTCCAACCTGGATTTATGTTCAAACACACACACACACACACACACACACACACACACACACACACACACACACCACGTTCAGTGGTCCAACACAAGAGTCAGAAAAACCAAGAGCAAATGGCTTCAGCATAACAATAATGGAGGATACAGATGGGTATTTGGACACTAAGGGTCTTCTGTAGAATATTCTAGAAGTACATACCTAGGATTTAGAAAAGAGGAGAAAGAGAGAGAGAGATGAAGGGGAGAGGGGATGTAGTTCTTTCTTAGTGGAAGAGGAGGGGTCCTTGCTCTAAATAGCTTTGCCTTTCTTTGGTTTAAAAGCAAGACCCCCTTTCATTTACATAATCATTATTTTGAGTTGCTGCCAATTCTTTTGGGGGCTTTTACATTTAAAAGCACAAAAACTAGATACAATCCGGTGACAGATCTTTTGAAAATGTTCCTCTGATGTGTATTTATGAACAGATCCAGAAATGGAGCAATTAGAAACAATGAATAATAATCTTTGGAGCAGACAAAGCACTGAGAGATTCAGATATGAATGTCTGATTGGAAAAGCCCTGAGGCAGAACTCCCTGAGTCTTCACAGTAGATGCTGTGTGGACACAGAACAGGGACTGCACTGGATGAATCCAGGCCTGGACTGTCTAGGCCAGTGGTGTCTGGTCATGGAGGCTGCTTGTGGATGTCTGAATAAACACTCTGGCTGCTATTGTGATACTTTTCTAACAAGAGACAGCACAATGCTCATTGATTTTCGAAGGAATTCACTTTCAAGACATTGAACTAAGATAGCCTTAAAGCATTACCTTAGTTTAGGTAATAGAAAGATAGGTAGTAGGAAAATATATTGGCTTCACTTAATCCAAATTACTGACAACAATACACATATTGTTGTTTTCCCCATTACAAAAAATTATAATGCCACTACTCATACATTTAGTCATTGCAGAAAACAAATTAAAATAGAAATCTATGAAGATCTATAAATTATTTACATCATATTGTGACCCAGAGCTTTAAGAATGGCCTGAGGGAATTCAAATGGGGCCAGGGGTTTGGAGAGAAGACAAATATATTATATTTAAATCAGGACCCAGTGAAACAAGATGCATCATACTGTGCCCAGAGCACTGAAATGTGCATAAAACGGATTCAGAAACAACTAAGCAATCTTTCTTGCTTTCTGTTCATGCAAGATTCCTACTGAGATTATTTCAGGGTCTTCCAGACCTTTAAGACAATGGCACCAGGAAAGGCCGGCTGAAGAGAGCAGCACATGGCCAGCCTGTATCTACCTCTCCTCTGTCACATCAGGATATACTGAGGCAAATGGCTTACAACGCTGCAATCAGACTGAGCAGGAGCCAAGTAGTCTCTGTTCCCAAGAAGACAAAGACAAGACCTGCTAGCCTTCTGCTCATCCGTTATACAATGATCACAACATTATCCTCACTTTATTTTACCGTGCTGCTTTTTTGTTCCTGTGTGCATCCACATGTATGTGCATGTGGGTATGGAGGTCAGATGTTGACATCAGGCATCTTCCCTGGTTTTTCTTCATCTTATTTCGGAGTCAAAGTCTCTCACTAAACCTGGAGTTCACGTACTCAGCTAGGCTAGCTGTCCAGTGAGATCCTAGGGTTCATCTATCTCTGCCTTCAGAGATGAAATGACAGGTGGGTCCTGGGAGTCCAAACTCTGGTCCTCACATATGCATGCATTTTATCAACTGGACAAGTCCCCAGACCCTATTTAATTTTTATTGATTACATTTATTTGTCTTGTGTCTCAATTTCTTTTCCAAAGTATCCAAAATTCATCTTAATATGTTGTTGCTGGGAGTCAAGTCAGCTTCAGAAGCTCTCTTACACACATACTGTGAGAAGGTAGAAAGCAGTCTTTCATCTTGTGTGTGTTCTGCCAAGCTTATGGCCTCCTTTGCTCCTTTACAGCTATAATAAAAACACTGACCAAAAGCATCCTGGGGGGAGCAGGGAGGGGGGAAGGGTTTATTTGGTTTATAAATTTTATTTGAATGTCAGGAAAAATGGAGAGAGGGGTGGGTGGACTCCAGGCAGGAATGGAGGCAGGGACTTAAGCAGAGCCATAGGCAATGCTGGCTTACTTCTTCTGCCTGCTCAGACACTTTCCCTAATACATCCCAGGTCCAGTTGCTTAGGGATAGCACGGCACAGGGCAGTTTGTGCTCTCTATCATCAACTAGCAATTATGAAAACATCTCATAGGCAAGTCTCCAGGCCAGCCTGATGAAGGAAATTCCTCAGTTGAAGCTCTGACTTATACGATGACTCAGTTTGTGCCAACTTGACAGAAACTAAGCAGCATACTGACCCCTTAGCAACGTCACACACAAACACATCAATATTCAGTTACAACATCTTCTTTCTTGCTTGTACCCAGGATTTCATTTTAATGTCGTAATATAAAGCCTAATGGAACTTTAAAGTTCCACAATCCCTAAAAATCTGATGTCTCTTTAAAATCCAAACTTTCTCAACTGAGTGCTCTAATGAAAATAAAACTAAGTTATATGCTTCTCATTCGAAGAGCAAAAAAACCATGTCACTGTTACAACTGAATGGAAGGAAAGCAACATCCAGAGGTATAAATCAAACAATGTAGTTTAATATCAGGCATCTGAAACTCACTCATAGTCTTCACGCGTCCAAGGGGCGTGGACAGCTCCAATTCTTGGTTTGTACCATCTGCAGCATGCACCTTGCCTGGTAGGCCAAGGCCGGCTCCACTGCATACCTGCTACTGTCCTGTGTGGCCATCCCAGGGTCCTGACATCTCCAGCATGCCGGGGTATCCACAGATACCAAGGCTTCATCTTCACCAGTGGACTCTCCTGGCTTTCCAAAGTATCAAAGCTCAGATATTTCCATAACTCCATCAAGTCTGCATCTTCCTTGCCACCAAACCAGTACACGTTACCAGGTTCTTCTACCAGCCTGAGATGCAGTCTTGAAGCCTGTGGTTCACTTTCCTCTGAAACTGCACAAGCCAGACTTCCATATCTGTATTTCTCTCACCATTATCTTCAAAAGTCCATATCAGCACATTAAACTCTGAGCACTCAGCGCTTTTCCTACTCAAAGCACCAAATTCCTGAACATTCCTCACACAAAGCAGTGTAAGGCATAAAACCAACACAAGCAGGTCCATCACTGCAGCATCTTACTAGTACCCATTTCTATCCAATTTGTTTTTCTACAGATGTGATAAAACACTGGCCAAAAGCACCTTGGGGAAGAAAGGATTAATTTGGCTCCTGGCTATTGTCTATCATCAAAGGAACCCAGGGAAGGAGTTCAAGGCAGGAACCTGGAGGCAGAAACTGAAGCAGAGCCCATTAGGTATTGCTGCTTTGTTCGCTTCCTATGCTTAGGAATGACACTGCCCACAGTGGACTGGATCCTCCCACATAAATTAGCAATTAAGAAAGTGCTCAAGCCTGATGGAGGTTGTTCCCTATTTGAGGATCTGTAACCAGCACAAATTAGAAGCAAGGTCTCATAGTACTTTAGATCTGTTACAGAAATAGTCTGGCTTGCAACACGCTTGCCAAAAATTTACCACGTCAAAAGTTATGTGATGAGCGAGGCACTCACTCCCAGACAGCAGGCAAAGAAGGAAATGTATTATGTGAAGGTCTGCTTCCTCGGAGTTAAGAGTGATTCCTTTTAGGAATGCCTGTAATGCTGAAGCTGAGAGTGAAAACTTTGCTTGTCAATTTTAGCTCTCCCCAGTGGGCTAAGGACTCTTATGCTGGCTCTCAAGCTCCTGCCAATTTAACGACCCTCCAGCTACTAATGGCCACTCACGATTCGGGTCAGGATGGCAGAGAATTGTGTGCCCTGGCTGCTTATGTAAGATCCAGTGCAATGGGTTAACCAGAGATGATGCTGATGAGTAATCACTCCCCACACAGAAAATTAGCACAAATAGGCTGCTTTCATGCTTGCCTCCTGCACTCAGGACTAATGAACGATGAATGAAGGGCTTCTTTTGTCTGTACTCCTTATCTTTCTTCAGGAAAAAGCTAATCAATTCTTCTTAGCTCTCTTATAACCTCTTGGTGGTTAGCCTATGCACAAGCAGTTTCTTATGGAGCTTTGTCAAAAAACTGGCATTTTGGAAAAGCCTGGAAAGATAGGAAGTCATTGATTGCCTTTGCTTGGTGAACAATGATCTTTTTGTTTGTTTGTTTTTATATTCTCTGCCACTACTACCTCTCTCTGTCTCTGACTCTGTCTCTGTCTCTCTGTCTCTGTCTCTGTCTGTCTCTGTTTCTCTCTCTGTTTCTCTCTCTCTCTCTCTCTCTCTCTCTCTCTCTCTCTCTCTCTCTCTCTGTGTGTGTGTGTGTGTGTGTGTGTGTGTGTGTGTGTGTGTGTGTGTGAACCTGGAGACTAGAGATTTGCATCAGATGGCTTCCACTATTGCTTTCCATCATATCTTCTAGACAGGCACTATTACTGAACCCAGAGCACACTGATTAGCTCAACTGGATGACCAGTAAATGCCAGGAATTTGGTTTCTGTTCTATCACAGCTATAGGTATGTGCAACCTTACCGGGATTCCCTGTGGGTGCTGGTGATCTCACCACAAGTTCTCATACATTTATAGGAGGGAGGCCTTACCACTGGAATGACCAGAAACTATTTTTGAGTTATCAGAATTTCACATATCCTTGAGTTACATAATCTCCAAATCCATCTTTTATTGGCAGGCTATCCAGTGACCAATCAACCATGGGCAGTAACAGGCTGATAGGAGTGGATACTCCTGCTCACTAAGTCATCTACCTAACTCATATAAATTGTGGCCATCACAGGTAGCTATACCTCTTCCTCCATCGTACAGGAAGAGGCTGAATCTAGAGACTGTCTGTACTTGCTCAAGCTGCCACAAATTACCTTGTGACAGTCTGATTATAAATCTGCTTTTAACTGCTGTATAGCAGAAAGACATCAAATCAATTAAGGCATATTTATAGGGGACGAATGAAAGGATGTATGACAAGTTAACCATTTGTAAGTGTAAATCAAGCAATATCCCCTATTCCATCTGCTCCCTGTTAATCTCATGCAGAGAGGTCAGAACACAGCCAGAAAAGGAAAGAAAGAAAGAAAGAAAGAAAGAAAGAAAGAAAAAAGAAAAAGAAAGAAAGAAAGAGAATAATCAGACTTCAATCAAAAGCTCTGCACGGTGGTAGATGTCTATATCTCAAGTACTCAAGGACCTGAGTCAAGACGACTAGGAACTTGATGTTAACCTGGGAAGCAGAGCAAGACTATTTTTCCAAAAAAAAATTATTTTGAGAAAGGATTTTATTTTTAAAAAATAGATGAAAAAATTATCCCCCCAATTCTCAAGGGCATTTTGCTGAAATGCCAGTAGATGAGGAGTCTGTGGAGGTCAGTTGTTTAAATCAGATGGCCTAGGTTCTAACACCACAGCAAGAGGAACGGCAGAAGTCTTGTGCAGTCAGGCCAAAGGATCCACCTCACTATGGCTCACAGGAATCTCCGAATATGCTATGGCATCTTTAATTGCACCTGTGAGAACGCAGCTGCCTGAAACTCGAGGAGCTCAGTGCTAAGCTAGTGCTGTCCAATGTGACTTGCAGTGATGCTATCAACAATTTGTTCTCCTGAGTCCCAATCTGCCAGTGTGTCTATAGAAATCCAAGGGTTTAGAATTGCTTACAAGAGAGAGCACACAGTGTTTCCATTTCTGGACTTGGGGGCCTTCAGTCAAGATGATTGTGTTTATTGAGTGTATTATTATGATTTACTGTTTCTTTTTGTTTTTTATTTTGTTTTCTTCTTTGTATTTATTTGTGGTTTTGTGGGGTTTTTTTTTTTCATTTTGAGAGATAAAGGAAAAGCATTAAGCTGGATGGGATAAGGAGGTGGACAGGATCTGGAAGAACTTGGGAAAAGGGAAGGAATTTGATCAAAATTTCTTGTATGAAAAGTTTAAAAATAAAAAAAAAACATAAGAAAATTGTGAAAATGGCAGTCAAAAACTTGTTCACTATTTTTTTGGAGAAACAAATGAATCTGAAGCAAGCTGGCACTTGAGAGAAGGAAAAAGTAACAAATGTAAACATGCTCACTTGCAGTGCTTTTCAAGGATTTCCTTCCCATCCTGAGACATCCATGGATTTCACAGAAAACAAGAAATAATGTTTTATTTTGATAAGCCATTGAAACTTTGATTTCATCTCTTATGACACCAAGCTTACCTTAAGATATGCAGATTATATTGTTGTTTCCTATATGTAATAGATAAGTACCTGAGACTCAAAGATGACATGAATTATAAAAATCACAATAGCGATCTTGGTGATCTGACTCCATTGCCCAAATAAAAACTTACACTAAACAGGAAGTTAATTCACGACAGGACTTCCCTTTCAGATTTTACATCAGTTACAATTCTGGATAAAGTCAACAGTAATAATACCGTGTAACAATATTCACCACTGCACTTTTTCTTTTAAATAAAAACCAAATCACTAGAGGCAAGTGAGACGTGAAGCAGTAATTACAAGTTGCAGAGAGGACACTTTAATTTCCGTTGCTTCCTTGGCTTCTGTGGAGCGTGTCCTTATTGCTTTGTGTCAGCTTTGTCCTAATAGTCAATCTTAATGCAGATGCAAAGTTAGCATCCCCAAGACAGTCACAGAACCACTCATTAGGCCCTGTACACTGTGAGTCAGGACAGGAAAAGCTAATGAACCAATCACTTAGCAACCACTAAAGGAACAATACAGCAAAACTTCCTCAAGGTGCCATTGTTTCTTCTCTTTAAAAATATTTACACTATTTATTTATTTGTTGTGGTGGTGTGTTTGAGTGTGTGTGTGAGTGTATGTGCATATGCATGTCATGGATGTGGACATCTGAGGACAACTTGTAAAAGTTGGTTCTCTTTCCACCATGTATTGGACTCAGATCATTAAGTTTGGTAGAAGTGCCTTTATCCACTGATTCAGCTAAAGTGGGCAGCGTAGACTGTGTTGTAAGTTTATGTGGTAGAATTGACAGAGGTGGGATGATATGCCTAGGTTCGAGCGCCAGAGAGCACTTGAGTAGAGGTACTGTACTATGTGCATTGCCAAGCTTCTTGGATCTTAGTGGAGAAGATTATTGCAAGAAAAACTCTTCACAGCCAATCAATCAATCAATCAATAAATAAATAAAACTGGGCTCCCGCATGCCTCTTCATCAAGTCAACTTCCTAGTTCCCCGCTATTTACAATGTATTTTATTTATTTTTTTCAACAGACATATTTTCACTTCTCTGTTATACAAGGTTCTCAGTGAGTAGGGAACTATGCATATTTTGATCCTTCAGACTGGCTAGTGTGGATGGTACTTGCTCAAAATATACTGTTCAATAAACAGCTGCTAAGTCAAAGTATAAGTTAGTGTGCTTTCCTGCGGTCTTGGACTTAGCTCACTGTCCCAGTCCTTCCCTACAGAGAGCATAAAAGAGTTAGACTATTCTAGAAGTTGACTTTGTTAAGATGATTATTAGCCACTGATTTCCCAACAGCCAACTCTATACCTAGAAGCTCATTTCTACGTCTATATCACACACCAATTACTTATAAAAAGAAAAACTAACTTTTAATCTTTGCATTTAGGTCTGGTAAATGGGAAGTGTGGAGCACAAATCTATAAAAATAAAAATTTAGCCTAACGATATACAAAGATAAATTGACTCTAAAGCTTGGTGGAATCTAGAACTGCTGCAGACCAGTTAGCCGTGGTGGGCAGCTCTCACGCATGTCACTTTGAGAGGAAGCTGGATGCCACACATACTTCTCTGAAATATAGTTGCAACTTCATGCAAGTCATAACTATTTTAAAATCAAAAGTTAAATAAGCACTATTAATCTGTATTAGTGATCCAAGAAACCAAAGAATATGCATCTGTTTTTCAAATATGAAATAATTCATTCTGGGTTTAATGAAGGCATTGGGGCATTTTCTGTCTTGGTAACCACAAGTTTCAAATGATATGAGATATCAGAAATGCTAAAAAAATATATTTGGCAATACTTTCTATTTGGTTTTGACTACTGAGTGTATTTTATCTATAGGAGCAGTTCATCTCTCCGTTTAATGCAAACTCTGTTTCCTGTTCTGCATGAGAGTTTGAGCTATCTGATGTTTGCAGCTTCGTGTCTTAAATGAGCCCTGGCTGATTAGCACTGGGGCTCTCCATCATCCTTGTGCTCATGATTTCATTTCTGTGATCCGAGTCATTGAAAGCATGTCACACAAGGGGGCTGAATTAATCAAGATCAAGTCAAATCCATTACACCACACACACACACACACACACACACACACACACACACACACACACGGCATGCTCAGGCTATGCCTTGACCTCAGATGTATCCCATCAGGAAGTGTGGCACGCAAAACTTTTTACCACCATTTTAGATCATTGGCATCATTTCTTTGCTCTCTTGTGCCATCAGCTGAGCTGAATTTGAACTTAATCTCTTGATACTGGAGCCATCTTGATCCCTTGACATCAGCTATTTGCCCTACAATCTGTCTAGCTATTGTCTGAAGGAAAAATGCTCAGGTTGTGTGTGTGTGTGTGTATGTGTGTGTGTGTGTGTGTGTGTGTGTGTGTGTGTTGATTTATGGCTTTGGGTTGTTGTTGGTGATGGTGGTGGGTTTTGTTTTTGTTTTTGCTTGTTTTTTGTCAGTTTGACCCAAGATGGTTTCATCTTGCAAGAGGAGACTTAATTGAGGAAGTAACTTTATTAGATTAGCCTGTGGCCAAGTCTGAGGGGAATTTTCTTGAACAATGATTGACATGGGAGGGCCCAGCCCACTGAGGGAAGTGCTGCCCAAGGGCAGGTAGTCCTAGCCTGTATAAAAACATGAGCTTGGAAAGCCACAGAGTATAAAACAGTAAGCAAAATCCCTCAGGCACTGTTCCTGCCTCTAGGAGCGCCTACCTTAGTTGTCATCCATGATGTACTGTGATTTCTAAGCTAAATATACCTTCCCCGCCCCCACATTGGGGTTTTTTTTTTTTTTTTTTGGTCAGTGATTATCATAGGAACAGAAACTTAGCTGAAATAATGGGTTCCTTAGAAAATTTCTTTGCTAAAAGTTGAAATTATTTCAAACAGGTTGTCTTGAATCTTTCTGAGCCTGTTTAGTCTACTTCCCAACAAGTTATATAGATCCGAGTGTGGTTGGGATTGCTCTGTGGTCCTATGCTTTTCCTTCCAAAGACACAGTGACATTTTTCCTTAATTCTGTCCATGGCAACTTCTTCTTTATCCTTCTGTTTATATCAACACTGAAAAAGGCAGCATAGAATTTTGTTCATTCTCTCAAGTATTTTGTCATGTTGCCTGGCTAGTTCAGTCAGTAGGCTATGAGACTCTTCAATGCTTTGTTGGTTTCTAGAAATCAGTTCTTTTAGGTAGATCCAGACCCTCTTTTCTATGATGAATTTTACACCTGTGCTGATATAACCCATGCAGTTTGTCTTCACTGTAAGAGTGAGATCTTGGGATATCATTAGCTAGATGAAGTCTTGAGGTGATTTGGAAGTCTTTGTTGCAATCTCCAGCAACTTATATGTAGTGTGCTAAAATGGGGGGGGGGCAATTGATATTTGCTGAGTAAATATGGGGGAAGAAACAAGTTCAGTCTCCTCTGCACGAGCACACAACAGAACAAGGAGTAAGGGATAGAGTTCTAGACAAGTAAACTCGGGTCAGTAGGCAAGATAACTATGTAAAAAAATACAGTTCTCTAAAAGATAAGAAGTTAGATAAGGTCTGCAAAAAGCTCAGAGACCCACAGAATATGGCATTTAAAGAAGTTTTTATTATTTTAAAGATTCATTGACAATAAGACAGGCTAACTCCTGGCAACACCCAGTCTATCTCAAAAAAGATGATGAGCATCAAAGAACCTCCTTATCAAGATGGCTTCAAATGTGGCAAACCAGCCACTGTACAAAATGTTGTTTAGGGGTTATGATGTTTTTAGGTGCAGATGTATGTTTTAAGTTGATAGAGATGAGATATGATAGATATTTTCATTCAGAATTTTAGACTCACCAAGATAGGAAAGATATTCTCTTCACGGTTGCCAAATACAAATAGGCAAAACACTGTGAATGCAACATTTATATAATTCTTGATTTTGTCATGGTTCTTCTTGCTGCAGGTATATATATGTGTGTGTGTGTGTGTTATAATACAAATATATATGTAAAATAAAAAAAAATGAAGACTCTCTTGAGAAGCAATGCATTCAAGTTTAATTCAAGAGTCTAAAAAATGCCAGTGAGCAATTACACATGTATGAAGCACTGGAACACTCCTTGGAAGATGGATCTCAGATCTCTATAACTTGATGATTGTTACTACTGTAGAAAAAGTAAGATTATATTAAGAAGCCATGAGAAAAGCCATTCACTGTCACATATGTAAAGAAAATGGAGGCTCTGCTTGTGCCTATTCAGTGACCATATGTAACACTAGCTTTCTCACCACTGTGTAGCTAGAAAAAACACAAACAATAATATGTTGAACCTTCCCATTCAAGAGTACTATAATCAGTAATAACATAGTTTCATAGCTTCTGGATAAATGTCTCTTCTGTGAAAGTTTCTAGCTTCTAATTCATCACCTGCCTGATAGGCACCTCCACCTATGCCTCTGGTTCTCTCTGTCTCTGTCTGTCTGTCTCTCTCCCTCAGAGATAAAACCACTACTATTTGCAGCATATGTGACACAAACTAGAAAGCAAGATTTTACAGTAATTCTGTAGAAAGTGAGTAGACTGACCTGTTTAAAGCTACAGCTTTCTTCTGCTAGTACCAGCTTACATCTTTCTCCTACATAGACCCTAGGAAGTAAGAGAAACAAATATCAGGCCACGCTTGTCTAGTTCACTCAGCATTTTTAATTATCTGAGACAGGACCAGCCCGAGACGTAGCCTAAGACAAGACTTGTCAGACTTCATCTGCTTCCGTCTACTGAGTGCTGGGAGTATAGCGTGTGCCATCACACCTGGTGATGAATTTGACTTTCATGTTGCTTCTGGCAGAAGCTGATCAGCAGCCTTGTCCCCTTATTCTGTTGTTATTGATCCTTCTCTTAAATGATAAGGGCTAGTGCTGCACATCTGATTCCACAGCCCTCAAGCTCCAGGCCCTATTTCCTCTTCCACTACCTTGGTGAAAGAACTGTTGTTGCTGTATGGAAAGCTACTTTGATACATCTAATTCACCATTAGGCAAGCGATCCTACAATCATGGTTCACAGAGGAAACTGGAAAAAGTGACTCACACAATCTATACCATGTAGTATGTACCAGGAATGTGAGAATCACCAGGAAGACATGCATAAGAAAACTCAGACTTCCTGAATTCAGGGTCATACACTGTGCCCATAATTTCTCCCTCTTTTCCTCTATGACATAAGCCTTCTACAAGGTTGATGCAGAGATGATGACCAGGACTGAGCTTTCTCAAGGCAGTCCAATAAAAGACATGCACCTGGCATAGTACACACAGACATCCATTCCACCAGCAAACTCAGGAGCAGGTAGATCTTTTGACTTCCCACATGGTGAGAGCTTCCCACCCAAATATCTGCATGGATGACGAGAACCTACATCACCAATGTGCATCTAGTTTTAGGCTCTCTTGTCCACATCTTAAGTTGATAACAGTCTCAGCTACAGGAGACCATGTTTCAAACACACAAACAAAAACCACAATCTCAAATACACAGGAAGTGACTCATTGTAGCATCTAAAGTACAATATCCATATTCACGTGATTATGATTTAAAACGAATAGATAATTGAGCCTCACCCTATCTGATGCTGTAATACTCTAAATAAAGTGAAACTGTGGGTTAGGCCAGTTACCAACTTTTGTTTGTTGACCTTTAAAGCCTACTGGGGCTTACATAGCTGCTCTACACTAATCCATAGTTTTCAGAGTTGAACTGTGACCACACACTGATAAATGTTCAGGTTTGCTTTTAATGGCCTATCCAACATAGTTTAGTTCTCAGGGGAATTGTAACCTGAAAATCTTAAAAAACAAAACCGAAGAACACAATCAGGTGTATATTCACACTATTTTTTAAAGCCCTGTGTGAATCCCAAATGAATTCTGAGGTTCATACAATTGGAAGGATTTATATCATGGATTACAGTATTAAAAAAATAACATTCTCTAGATTTAAAAAATAAGAGAGGTCAAATATTTTGATATCAAAAATACATCAAAGAAAACAAACTTTGAACTAATGAATATTTTTTTCTGTAATGTACATTCCAAATATTTTATTTTAATTATATACTTACATATGTGTGTACAGTTGTGTGTGTGTATGTGTGTATGTGTGTGTGTGTAATATGTATATGTGTGGGTATGTGCACATGAGTGCAAGTGACTGATGAGGACAGAAAAAGACACTGAATCTCCTGCAGATGAATTGTTTGATGTGTGCTCTAGAAACTGAAGAATTTTTATTTAAATAATTTACTCAGATTCCATCTCAGTTGTTATCCCCTCACTTGTATCTCCCCATTCCCCCTCCCTCTCTCCTCTTGTACCCTATTCTCCGCCCCTAGGCCTGTGACGGAAGAGGACCTCTTCCCCCACTATGTGATCACAGCCTATAAGGTATCCATGTAGCCTGCTTACAAGCTCTGAGTCATCTCTCCAGCCCCCACTATGTATAATTGTGGGAAAGAAAGCATTACTAAGAAGTTATTTTGTCTGAAAACAAAAAGAGAAGCAGAGAAAAGCCACTCAAAAACAAAGCAGCAGAAAGGGACTGGAAGAAGGAAGCAAGGAAGAAAGGAAAAGTAGAAGGAAGAGAGTTCGGTAGGTAACACAGGATACTCAAATGCGTGGGCTACTAGTAATGGCCATAATGCAAGTGGGAAGCTTTGGCGTCTGGGTGATTACCTGCTGGTATTCCCAACTGGGTGAATATGGAATCATTTTTTAGGCCAGCACATTGACTTGTCCTGTTGATTTTGCCTGGTAGCTACCATCTTTTAAGCTAAACATGTCAGAGCAGATCAGGATTTTCCATTTGTAGCTGATTCTCATGAAAGCCAAATCCTCTTAAAATATGATGTGATCTTTTCATGAACATGGGTTCCAACTGCAATCCATTCCTGTGCTGGGAGTCCCAGCATTGGTGATACATCTTCATCCTGTGAAAGCTGAGTGACCAGGTGCCTTCTATTCTCTGTGCTGCAGGCTCTACACTGTTTCTGATGTGTCATTCTTCTAGTTCTATGAAATTTCTGTTAGATCCTAATGTCATTGTATTTATGGAAAACATAGTTCATGTTTGACTCTATGCTTGTATGGACCATCTGCTCCTATAAAGTCACAGCGTCCCTTCCACTAGTTCTGAATCTAGCTGTGT
Source organism: Acomys minous (assembly GCF_964271855.1). Classification (NCBI taxonomy): domain Eukaryota; kingdom Metazoa; phylum Chordata; class Mammalia; order Rodentia; family Muridae; genus Acomys; species Acomys minous. The sequence goes on from NC_140490.1 coordinate 66,548,601, forward strand.
CTGCATTGCTAGAGCATTACCAACATTTGTCAGATATTCTGTGGTCACACAGACCATTATTTCAACTAAAACTTAAAATTCAACATGTATTACCATGTGCTCTAGTAAGGCAAACATGGTAATTGTTTGACTAATAGATAAAATTTAGTTTTGAGTGACAGTAGTTCCTTTAGGTAAATTAAAATGGAACAATAGTAACCAAACATTGAGAGTTTAAACACACACGTAAACATATCATCTTACTTCTACAATGAAAGTGTATACTTTTATTTTTAGCTATTAATAGAAGTTGGGCAGTTTATTTTTCTTATTTTGGAAGCAGAGTCTCGTGTTTCCTGGGCCGTCTACCTGGGTAAAGATGACATTGTACTTCTGATCCCTCCTGCCAACACATTGTTGCTGGGGACTGAACTCAGGGCTCCATCTTTAGGTCACCATTCTGTCAATTAAACAATATCCATAGCTCAAGGAATAATTTTGAAGCCATGTAATGTCATAAGTGACTTTGTTTTCAGGACAGACCTGTCTTTCCTGAAATGATGCATAGAGAGTGAAGTGTTACTGTAGTGGATGTAAACATGTTTTCTACACATTCCCTGTTCCCACTTGCCTTTGATGGACAGTGTCTAATCACCTTCAGTCATACAGTGATCCTGAAACACAGTGAAACTAGAAAGTGGGAGACCTGATCTCCACCTACCTAAATCCTGTCTAAGTCAAGTATCCTGGACTTATTTAAATAGGCCTGTAAAATCTCCACAAGGAGATAGAGCAAGCTCCTGGACGCTATGAAATGCAAATCCTCTCTTAAGAAAACAAGCAAGCTGAAGTGCTTTTGTAGCTGTGGATCATGCTGTCAGGATTTTAATGTTCTAATAACCCAATTCTAATGAGTTCTTATGATTTATTCAGTAAGGGCTAAATGCTTTTTTAATCATGACTTTGATAGCTAATACAGCAAGATATGTGTCCCAGTAATTATAGAAGTCTACAGAGAGATGCCATTTAGCTCTCATCGTTAGATAACCAAAAAAATCATTTCTGAATGCAATTCTTTCTTTTAAGAATTCACCATTATAAAAATTATTTTATTTATTTAAACTGAGCTCTCTTTTCATAATTTGCCAGAATAATCTGTAATGCACTATTTCTCATCTGGCAAATGAAAATCGTTTTAGTTATAAAAATGATTGTGACGATGATGTCATGGCTGTAGATTCCACTTGTGGGTATGGAATAATGTGAATGGATGAAGATGGAGAACTTAACACTAAATCCTTCACTCTCGGTCTCAAGCTTCCATATTTTCTAGGGATATCTATGTCTGTCTAATCTTATTTTCCTTCTCTGACAGTGTGATTTTACGACTGCCCAAAGCATTTACGTAGCTGGTGTCCTTTTAACGCTAATTTCAAACATATCCAGTGTAATAAATAAAGTTTGTAATTAATCTAATTGACACATCAGCGTGGCATGAGATAGTTGTACAGAAGTATGGTTAATGTGAGATGGACTATTTATTGAGCCAATGATATATAGGGGCTACCTTTTATATAAAAGAGCATCAATACCTCCAGGAAAGGTTAAATTCCTTGTGGAACTTTTGGAGGTGGGTTGATGGAGACGTTAGCTTTCTTTCTTTATTTTTTAAAAGTTTTATTTATTTATTATTATTACATATATAGTTCTCTGCCTGCCTGCAGACCTTCACGCCAGAAGAGGGCCATAAGATCACATTATAGATGGTTGTGAGCCACCATGTGGTTGCTGGGAATTGAACTCATGACGCCTGGAAGAGCAGTCAGTGCTCTTAAACTCTGAGCCATCTCTCCAGCCCCAAGTGTTAGCTTTCTTGATTTCTTCTTTTGTTCATAAACAATGATCTAGATCACTTTTTTTCCATGTCTTCATCCAAAGATTGTAATAGGCACCTGATATGTTTGATGTATAAGCTCTTCAAAGATATTTTAAAATGAATTTATGATTGAAAAAAATCCTCAGGAACTGCTCAGATTATGGATGCATCTAAGTTTAGCAACTTAGAAGCAGATTTGCATCTTCTTCTGATGTCTATTCTAGAAGGAGATGGGAGAAAAGCATGCATCTGTCACAGCATTCTGTCCCACTTTAATGTCTGTATTGTCCTCACAGCTTTTAATATAGTTTGGATATTTGATGCATTATATATATATATATATATATATATATATATATATATATATATATATATATAAAATATGATTTCCATCTCATAAAGTAATATAATATTTGATATACATTTACAAACCTGAAGCACCTTCATAATCAGAGCAGCATTTGTCTATAAAGCTGTTCCTAATGTTATCCATCTAATACGAAGGGTTTGTTCAGAGGCTCACAGATAAGTACCTTACACCCTGTGTTATGTCACTCTGTATGACATAGTCCATGTATTTACAATTCTCTTCATGATAGGGCTCTGAAGTTAAGATCAGTCACTGCTCTCATCTAGAAGAGTCAGGTTCAGTGTGAGGTATCCATATGGTATCACACAACAATCTGTGAGACCACCTCAAGGGAATCCCTTCTAAGAATATCTGCATGCACATGAGGCACATAAATACATTCAGATACACACAACACACACACAACACAAACATACACAACACACACACACACACACACACACACACACACAAATAAAAAACAATTTAAAAACTATTGCACTAACCAAGGACAATACAAGTAGTAAACATCAAACCCGTACTCTGATCTAGCCAGTGGACAGGACATTCTCCACAGTTATGTGGAGAGTGGGGACCGAATCTGACATGAACGCTGGTGCCCCATATTTGACCACCTCCCCTTGGTGGGGAGGCCTAGTGGCACTCAAAGAAAGACTAAGCAGGATACCAAGATGAGACTTGATAGCCTATGACCATATAGTGGGGGAGGAGGTCCTCCTTGGTCATAGACCTAGGGGAAGGGAATAGGATGAAAGAGGGAGGGAGGGAGGAATAGGAGGATACAAGTGATAGGATAACAACTGAGTTGTAATCTGAATAAATTAATTAAATAAAAAAATTTAAAACATTTTAATTTTAATTTATTATAATTTATTCATCTTGCACACTGATTTTTATCCCCTCACGTGTATCTTCTTGTCCCCTCCCTCCTCGATCCCTCTTCCAACTTATTCCCCTAGATCTCTGACAGGAGAGGATCTCCTTCCCCACCATAAGACCACAGCCTATCAGGACTCATCCAGATAGCCTGAATCCCCTTTAACTATGTGAGGGCCTCCCAACCAAAAGGAAGTAATCAAATGAGGGGCACCAGGGTTCTTGTCAGAGGCAGCCCCCTGCTCCCCTTCCCCTCATGTAGAGAATGATCTGTCCATTGGCTACATCTGAACAGGGGGTCTAGGTCCTCTCCTTCCAATGTCCTTGGTTGGTGCATCAGTTTGTGCAGGCCCCTCTTGGTCCATACCCACCAGCCTTGATAGTCTTTCTGTGGAGCTCCTGACAACTCCCCCACCCCCGTCTTTCCATCCCCCAACTATTGAATACAATTCGCAGCTCTTCCACCAAAGTCAGCCTGCATGTCCCCATCTGTCCCCATTCCTCACTGGGTAGAATCTCTCAGAGCACATCTATGTTGGGCTAGTATCCCTTTATAAGTGGATATATACCATGCCTGTCTCTCTGTGTCAGAGTTAATTCACTCAGGATGATGATTTCCAGTTCCATCCATTTGCCTACAAATTTCGAGATTCCCTTGTTTTTAATACCTGAGTAGTATTCCATTGTGTAGATGTACCAGAGTTTCTTTATCTGTATTTCAGTTGAGAGACATCTAGGTTGTTTCCAGATTCTGGCTATTATGAATAAAGCTGCTATGAACATAGTTGAGCAAATGCCTGTTGTATGGTGGAACATTTTTTTTTTTTTTTTTGGTTTTTCGGGACAGGGTTTCTCTATGTAGCCTTGGCTGTCCTGGACTCGCTTTGTAGACCAGGCTGGCCTCGAACTCACAGCTATCCGCCTGCCTCTGCCTCCCGAGTGAGTGCTGGGATTAAAGGTGTGCACCACCACGCTGGGAACATCTTATAGGTATATGCCCAGGAGTTGTATAGCTGGGTCTTGAGGTAATAAATAAATATTTTTTACATTTCAAGTGTAATGTGACAAAAATATAATCTCAAATTTCACATTCGTGTTATTCTTAATAAATACTCTCAACTACAAAAAAATTAGAAATGTTCTCTTACAGTATATATCCTAATTATAGTTTCGATTTTCTTTACACTTCCCAGGTTCTCCCTACCTCTCGTCCGTCATGATCCACTCCCCCTCTGTCTCTTATTATAAAACAGAATTCTAAGAGGTGATAATGAGATATAAAACAAAATCTAACACACCAGAATATTACAAACAAACAAACAAACAAACAAGGAAAAAAACTACAGAAAAAGTATAAGAAACAGATATTGAGACAGAGATCCATTTGTTTGCACTCTCAGGATTCTGGTAAAGCAAAAACAAAAACAAAAACCCTAAACTAGTAACATAATATATACAGAAAGGACCTGTAGGCTAAAAAGAGACAAAAATATAAGTAGGAAAATTTTTAATGAGATTTTTAAAAATGATGATGTTGTAAGACAGGAAATTCCAAGGAATCAATTGAATTCATATGTCTGTCAATTCTGTTGATTCAGGGGCTCTTGTTCCCTTGCTGTTCTCTGTGTCCTCTGGCTCTTCCCTTTTTTTTTGCCTCATGTTCTTTAGGGTTCCCCTGAGCTCTGAGAAGGTTTTAATGGAGTCAGTGCAATGAAGGAGGAAGGAAGGAAGGAAGGAATTTAATTTGAAACAGTTATTTGATATCATAGAACTTTACCACTTATTAAACAGGAAGCAATTTTGCATACTAGTGAGACAGACATGCTTATTTATTTTCATATGAAAAACTAAATCTTTGCTGGATATTTCATACTGTAGAATATTTCTATGGAAAACCTTCAGCGTTTTTCATCTTTTATTTCTACTTCTTTTTCACATCAGAAAGTAGTATTTGCTTTTCCTCTAGGTCACTGGGCTGTCCAGTCTCAGGGTCTTGTTCACACAAGCAATGTCTGTATGTGTTCCACATAGTGGAGTGGGCCTTAAGATCATCTTACGTTACTTTCTTCATTAACTAGTTGGGTATAATGGTATTAAAGTTAGGTATTAACAAAACCTGTAAGGAAGAAAATATAAATAAAATTACAAGATCAAGTCAAGGTTTAGTTTTTCAAATATTTGTCAGTGTAAAACCTGTAATTACATTAGAGAAAAAATTTCAAATGTCCCAATAAGGCAGTAGAGTCTTAAATGTTAAGTATTGGTGTTTACTCGTGTGTAGAATAGCTTTGTCATTAGGCTCTACACTAAAATCGCTTCCTTTGGTTAGTATTCACCTACTTTTTATTTAGTTTAATGTAATTTCTAGTGATTTATTGGTACAGTAGTCATTTTTCTATTTCATTCCTTCTTCTTTGAGTTATCTATTTTTTATTCCTGTGAAACTATTTTCTTTTATAGTAACTTTGTAAAAATAATTTGATAAAAGCTCTGAATTGGGACTCATTTTTAAGTGTCTTTGTTTCACTATTTCCTTAAAATAGATGGTATATTATTACTTGTACACAAAAACTATTACATTTACTCATCTTTTTCTTATTAATGAAGTAGCTGCAGGGTTATGCTTTTTATAATATCTTAGCTTAGCTATTTATGATTTTTCCATATTAAACTTGCACATATTTTGAATAAATATAGAGTTCAGGAAAATAGACATTTGTTGTATAATATGCCTCCCTTTTACATAATATCTACTTAGTAAAACTGAGAATTAACCATGGAGATCAAGTCTCATTTTTAAAACTTTAAAATATGTATGTAATTGTATTTTAAGTGTGTGTGTGTGTGTGTGTGTGTGTGTGTGTGTGTGTGTCCTCAGAGGTCAGAAGAAGGCATTGTCTTTTCTGGAGCTGGGATTTCAGGCAATTATAGTGTAACACAGGTGCTAGGTACAAAACATGGGCCCTTGGTAAGAGCTGTAGAGGTGCTCTTAATCACTGAGACATATTTACAGCCCTTAAGTCTGTTTTGTAAATAACATAAATGTTACATTCTAGAGAAGTCAATACTAATATAAAGATAACATAACCCATTCAGGGGCTCTAAAAGTTTTCATTATTTGTTATTTTATTGCATTGCAAACACATTGACTGGTCAAATTGCATACACTCTGATGGTTTCTTTTGGGAAGGAAGCCAGTGTCAACCATGTTCTTATCCATGACGTTTGGACTAATTTCCTCAGTCTGCACATAGTTTTGTCCATATCTTTTTCATATGACTAGTAAAATATTTAAAAAGTCATCACCTATCAATTAAGACTGGTTTTGAAATTGAAATAAACCAAGTACAAATGGTAGTGCCAGGTGCCTGCTAAGAATCATCAATGTGCAACTCTGCCCTTCCAGTTTCAGAATGAGTTCAAGGATTTTTCATGAATACTTGTTATTGTCTGGCTTAATATGGACAAGTGATGATGATCAATCTCACTATGGATTTACTGTCAGAAGTTCCATGCCCATTTTTTTCAAGCCCAAGTATTTAGACAGACTCAGTCAAAATAAAACCAAGAAAACCTTGACTCAAATGGATACTTTCAGTCAGTAATGCAAAGATATCCTCCACCAAGACAGCTATCACTTTAAGAGTAGCCAAGATAGGAGAGACTTTAGATATTATGTCTCCACTTACTGGATTTCAAGGAGGAAATTCACATCCATAGTGGAAGTATGGATGAATGAAAGATAGTAAAACATATAACCTTGACAGCTGAAGATTAGAAATTCATTGACCATCACACACACCTCATCTATTCTTCTGAACGCCCCAGTGAAATATAAGTCTTAATTTTCTAGGGGAGGAAAATGTTGACATATGCTAATTTAGTGAACTCTTAGGATCCATCAATCCCCAGCATCCACAGATAGAAAACCTATGGACATCTGAGACCACTCTATAAAATGGCACAATATTTAGTATACTTTCTGGATAGCCTTTTGTGAAGCTAAAATTGGGTCTTGATGACACAATTGTCATTGTATAAATTGTTTTGGTTGGGAAATAGTCATGTGAAAAGTTTGTACATATTTAGTAGAAATTCAGTTGTTTTCTCCCTGAGCATTTTTTGTGTCATTCGTTGAGTCCAGGGAGCATAAAGGGAGATCCCTATGCCTTAGAATGTTGACATTTGAATATATACATATCTCTCAAAATGAGTAAGGCAGTCATTATGGTATGCAGATATCTCAAAAAACTTGGCATGGTTTGCTTGTTATGTGTTACCTAAAATATTACTGGAAGTCACTATAATAAAAATCTGATTTCTCTGCTCTGTTCATTCATTTTAGAATGGCGCAGGATACTTGAGGGTAGATAAAGAAACCTGATTTTGCAAATAATCTTTAACATTAGAAAATTAGGCTCAGTTGAGGCACATTGTATGACCCTCTGTCTCTGCTGATTGCTCAACTGGCAGAGAGCTAATGGCTAGCCTACTAGGTGGATCTCGGTATTGTTATTTCTATAGCCTATTACTGACCTCATAATTTGTATACATTCATCTTTTCTCACTAGCCTATTGGATATAATAAAAGTATGATGTATAATGGCTGGGTAGAAAGTGAAGAGAGGAACTTTTGAGAGAGAAGGGCCCTGGGAGGAAGAAAGCAAAGGTGGGAGACTTGCCAGCAGAACACAGAGAAGAATGGACAGATGTGAACAGGAACAGAGAAACAGAGCTGGCCCTGAGGCAGGACATAGTGGCAGGTTTAGTCAGGTAGAGCTAAAAAGCTGGATGAGAGTCTGCCCAGCTAAAACACCTAAGCTTTAAAATATTAAAAGCCTCTGTTTCAATATTTCCACCACCGGTGAGCCCAAGAGTCCTGCTATAAGTCTTACAGCTACATTTAGATATTTTTTTAAGTGAAAGTCACTGAACTGAAACAATTATCAGCACTTTGAAGAGTCTTAGGCATCTCCATAAGAAGATATTAGACTTGAGTTTAGTGCTTTTTAAATGTATTCCTGGAAATATCAGCCAATTTATCTGCTTCTATGCTACTCTAGGTATAATACATGTTATGTGTGTAAGTATATAATGTATACTATGTGTGTACAATATATTTACATATTGATATGTGCATAGACATGAATGCACCCATGTGATTATGTCCTCCTGTTAGTAAAGGTCCTAGATGAATTTCAGGGTGCTTCCTCAATAATGTCTTAACCTATTTTTATTTATTTATTTATTCTGAGACAAAGTCTCTCCATGAACCTGTGACTCACAGACTCAGCTAGACTGGCTGGCTGGTGGAGCCCCAAAAACCAACTGCCACCAGTTCTTGGCTTACAAAAGCATAGCACATGACCAATTATGTGCTTTCTTGTTTGTTCGTGATGTGTCATGGGATCTGAGCGTTTGGCTTCATGAGTGCTTGATAAGCAGTTTTACTAACAGAGACAACTCCCCAGCCCCTGGGGGATCTGTGTGCTAGTTTTTGTTTTTAAATTGTAGCTCACAGTCTTTGTTCTTGAAAACAACTTTATTATTGTTGCTTTAAAATACAAAGACCATTATTTGATAACTTTAGTTTGCTTAATTCATTTCTGCTGTTGTCAACAATAGATAGTTTAATAGAGAAAGCAATTGCAAGGGGCATAGAAAAATAATAAATCCCAAATCTTCCTAAAATATAAGTAGTTTCCACTTTGTAACTGCTAAAATAAATGTAAATAGCATTTATGTTACATATGAATAAAAACTACTTAGAATATGCTAGAAAATGTTCTCTTCTAACCTACAATGTAGATGATATAGTCTCCTAATAAATGCAAATTTCATAATTGCTTCATAGGTATTCAGTTTAAGCTAAGATATCTTGTGAGTGTTTCCTCTTATTTAAAGATGTTTATGGTTGATACTAAGAAAACACAAGTTCAAATATGGGACACCAGAGTTCGTGTGAAAGTTAGACCCTACTCTTCACTCAACTATGAAGAATGTCCTATCCATTGGGTAGATCTAGGTAGAGATTCGAAGTTTACTGCATGTATTGTCCTTGGTTGGTGCCATAGTTTGAGCAGGACCCCTGGGCCCAGATCTGCCCGTCATAATGTTCTTCTTGTAGGTTTCTAGGACCCTCTGGATCCTTCTATTTCCCCATTCTCCCATGCTTCTCTCACCTAGAGTCCCAATATGATGTCCTCCTTCTGTCCCACTTTCCTAATGGGGAGTGCCTAATGGGGAGGCACTCAGAGGAAGGATAGCAGGCTACCAAGAAGAGACTTGATACCCTATGAGCATATACAGGGGGAGGTGGTCCCCCTCAGTCACAGTCATAGGGGAAGGGAGTAAGGGGAAAATGGGAAGAAGGGAAGAATGAGAGGATACAAGGGATGGATTAAGAATTGAGATGTATATGCTCATAGGGTATCAAGTCTGGGAGGAAATCCCCCTCAGGAACTGTCATAGGGGAGGGGAATAAGGGGAAAATGGGAGGGAGGGAAAAATGGGAGGATACAAGGGATGAGATAACCATTGAGATGTAACAAGAACAAATTAATAAAATAATATATATCTTGGAAAAAATAAAATATAACACAAAAAAAGAATTGAGCTGTAATATGAATAAATTGATAAAATATATTTTAAAAAAACACAAGTTATCACTAGACTACAATAATTTTCTTAAAGTGGATTTTTTCTCATAGAAATAATTTTCTTCTATAAAGAAGGATTTAATTAATTAACCAAACAAAATCATTATATTCTCATTCTGATCATATAAATCTAGATGAATTGTTATTAACATCTTCAGTGGACAATCATGAACCAGGTTCCCTTGTTTCTTGCGCTATTTATTCAACACATCTTGAGACTCTAGTTAGTGCATTATAAGTTACAGAAAATTAAATGAACAAGAAAAGCATTGCTTCCTACCTCAAAGCTTAACTGGTGCCCAGGAAGTTCAACCTGGAAATAGGTGCAGCGGTGGACAGTAGAGAGGATGCCGGCTTTGGCACGGAAGGGCGTGAGTGACCAAGAGCTTTCATACCCAGTTAGAGGCTGAAATAAAATATAACAGTAGGTGATGTGGAGATTAAAGTGATAAAGGGGAATATAAACCCCACACCCCAAAGAAAGGTACTAAACTGAGCTCAGAGTCCTTAAAAGTCAGATCTCTGCAGCTTTGCTGAAGGATGCAAAAGGAAAGCAGCTGTCTTCAACATGGGACACAACACAGGTTTACCAAAATAAACAGCAGATCTACACCTCTCCTTAAAGTCTCAAAAAACAAATGTGTGTGTGTGTGTGTGTGTGTGTGTGTGTGTGTGTGTGTGTGTGTGTGTGTGTTAGTGTATTATCTTGAATTGTAGTCATAGTCTGCTGGGTCATGAGGCCCCACCCCTCAAGTTTTCATCTGAAAGTCTGCTCTTGTGGAACTCAGCATAAATTTTCATTCTTTATTTTTTTTTCCTACAAGTTTAAGGATTGCGTGACTACTCTAGATGCTCACAATATCTCCTCTGACATAGTGAAGAAGCCATTGTAAGAGGCAAACACCTGCGAGCAGGACAGCATAGTTAATACCCACAACTATGGGCAGAAAGCAGATGCAATTAATCTGTCATGAGAGCAAAGGGACAGGTAATAGGCTAGCCAGCATCAATCCTCCCTCCACTCCCCGCTAACCTGTATCTTAAGCATATCATTTACCTTGGGATTTATGCCTGAATTCAGAAAACACACTGTTTGAGTGAAGCCAAGAAGGACTGAAATAGACTGATTGATGCTATTCAAATTGTTTATTTATTCTGTCCCACGTGTCCTGTCTAGGAACTAGGCTTTAACAGGCAGAGTATGTACTAAATAAAACAGTTATGTGCACTTGCTGGAGGACAAAAGGCCAACAGTGGAAGATGCTACACACAAGGACACATAGCATTATAAAGCTACACTTAGAAAACTGAAGATAGCAATGAAAAGTGGATCATGTTTATTATATGCAGAAATACAAGCACCCAGCTTTTGTGTGTGGCATAACACAGAAGTTTTCTTCAATGATCATGTATAATTTTAATACATAGACAGATAATATAACTCTCTTATTACTGTATTTCCCCTTCAAACAATTTACTCTATTAGTATCAGAGCCCTCAGGATATTTGAGGAAGAAGCTCACTTCTCTTGTAGCCTATTCTCCATTCTTTATATTATTACACTGAGTTCATTTCACAAGTGTAGGAGAAGTGAGAACTCCTGCAGTAGTGGGCATGTATAAAGTGAGAGAAGAAAAACAAACAAACAAACAAACAAACAAAGCTTGATTCTTTTGATCATACCCTCTTAGAAAGGCATACTGCTGAGCAGTTTATTATCTTGTTTAATCCCTCACCAAGTCAGCAGCAGCTACACAAGCAAAGTGATGTATGTCCTCTATTTCGCTGAACAAGCGCAGGTTCAGAGATGTCAAGTGACTCTCTGAAGGAAAGCTGCATGTGTGTGGTAGGGCCTGAACCCGAGATGCAGATGTGAAGATCTACAAGCTGAGCAACTGTGGGGAATGCACGATGCCACCCATCTCAATTACCAACAAGCTGCAGATCTTAATCAAGAAACTGAGCAGCAACCGTGCTTTGATCATGGCTCATCTGTCCTTTGGTGGGGCAGCTGCTTATTTTCAGAGCTGTGTTGCCTAGTGTTGAATTCTGAGGTCCATCCAGCCCCAATTCAATACTGTCTTATGTGCTTGGGTGGAGCATCCTTTCAGATGCAGGCAAGATTATAGTGTAAGAGGTATACCAAAAGAAAGACTGGTGCTCATGGTTTTCCCATTAATCTTCCTAATTGTAAGTGTTTACTGCTCTATGGTGTAGTTTTTTTGTTTTTGTTTTTGTTTTGTTTTTTGGGTTTTTTGTTTTTGTTTTTGTTTTTGTTTTTTTGTTTTGTTTTGTTTTGTTTTTTTGACACAGGGTCTCTCTGTGTAGCCTTGGCTGTCCTGGATTTGCTTTGTAGATCAGGCTGGCCTCCAACTCACAGCAGTCTGTCTGCCTCTCCCTCCCTAGTGCTGGGATTAAAAGCATGAGCCACCACACCCAGATGAGCACAGTTTACTTTGGTAGAGACTCTAAGCAGTACTGGATCTATTCTTGCACAAGTCCTCATCAACTTCCTTAATTCTACATGGGCATCTCTGCATTATATGGTGGTGCTATCTTGTCTCTGGGGCTTCCTCACGTACTCATATTTGAGATAAATGCCAGCAATTTTGACTTATTGTAATCACTTGATTTTATGAGAAATGTGTCAAATTAAACTTTAATTTGCTTCATTTTTATAATAAACATTGTGTCACTGTTTCACTCTGGCTGGCCTAGAACTACTAAGTAGACCAGGCCAACCTCCTAATTGCTGTCCTCCAACTGCCTCTGCCTTTCAAGTCTGGAGCTTACTGGTATATACTACAATGCCCAGAAAGACAACTTAAATTTCTCACTAAAGAAAAAAACAAACAGCAAAGACTCAAGAGCATCTTGTCACATAATTGGAAGTAAACCAGAAGCAGCTATAACAAAGATGTGACCTGTCAAGTTCCCAATTATATTCTCCCCAAGTTCACCTGGAAAACAAGGCATGCAGGCAGAAAGGTGACAATAACACAATGTGTCAAACAAAAAGAAAGGGCACGTGTCCTCTGTCTCTGTTGATACAGGAGTATTAGCATCTCTGTCATTGCTGAGATAAAGCCTTGGTTAATGCAGGGTATCATAACTGAGTCACTCAACAGCTTGCTGCAGATGCCAATTGCTATAAATAATCCCACAAAATGTGCTAGGGCAACTGGCTCGGGCAACATAAACATGGACCATCATCATAATAATTGTAATTTATACTGGCATAAAGCCCTTCCTCGTGTAGCATTTATAAGGACTGAATATATCCCTCAAATTTATCCTGGTTCAATGATAGCCATGACTGGTGTTTACCTCTGGCACATGATGAGAAAAGAAAAAAAGTATAATTTGTATCTTAGTAAAAAAAACTTCAGTTAATTCTTTTTTTTTAAATTAATTTATTCTTGTTACATCTCAATGGTTATCCCATCGTTTGTATCCTCCCATTCTTCCCTCCCTCCCATTTTCCCCTTATTCCCCTCCCCTATGACTGTTTCTGAGGAGGATTACCTCCCCCTGTATATTCATATGGTATCAAGTCTCTTCTTGGTAACCTGCTGTCCTTCCTCTGAGTGCCACCAGGTCTCCCCCTCCAGGGGACATGGTCAAATGTGAGGCACCAGAGTACATGAGAAAGTGTTAATTCTTTAGAAAAGAAAACTGATTATATAGAACTTTAAATAAATGACTTGCAAATATTTCAAATAGCTGCATTATATTCTAGGCAGGAGTCATGGTCTGAGTGTGACATGTCCCCCATACGCTTTCTGTTTGAGTACTTGCTTTCCAGACAGTACTGCTGTTTGGGAAGTATGAGGAACTTTTAGGAAGGGGAGACTTGGAGTAGATAATAGGCTATAGCAGGCGGCCCTTGAGGCTACTGTCTGTTCTCTAACTACAGATGTAGCATGACCAGCTATCTGCCTTCTGATCCTGCAGTCACACCTTCTATGACAGACAGTATCCCTTGAACTGTGAGCCAAAAATAAACCCTTCCACCCCTAAGTTGGGTCACGTCAAATACAATATTTTGTCATAATAACAATAAAGTGATACAGTAAGCAACAAAATATTTTCATTTAATGTTCAAGTATGCATAGCTGTTTGTCTTTTGGAAGAGTATTTTATTTGCCTATGATTTGAAGCTTGATTTTATTTGTAAATATTACAGTATGCAATTGTATCCAAGTAGTTCCTTCCATGATCATATTGCTTATATTTACCTCAAAACTTGAAGTTCAATTGCACTATAAAATTTTGACTCCAAAATGTCTTTCTGTAGTATTTTCAGTGAAGAGTTTCCGCATGGTCACCATGCATGTGTTTGGCCTATGCTCTGAAATCTGGCCTTCTACATTACCCTCTATTGCATTGCTTCCATCAATATATAAATAGGTCATTGTATTTCTCATCATAAAACAAACTAACCAACTATGACTCTGGAGTTCTTTTCCCAAACATCAGTTCCTTATTTATAGAAAAGTTTCCAGTGAATGTTCTTACCTTTCTGTCTCATCTCTCTTCCATGTCTTTAATTCCTTTTTATTCTCCATAGTGCCAGTGTCTTTCCATGGCGACCAATGACATCCATAGTTAGCAGAGAAAGCATGGTCTCTCTGTATCCTTTACCATAAGGAAGGAGTCTTCCCAGGTGGTGTACAGCTCTCTTTTTCTTCTATAATCACCTTCTTTCAGGGTTTTCTTTCTTCCTCTTCAGCACTCCCTTTTCCATCTCCTAATTAACATCTTCCTCAAGCTACTTCTTGAGGGAAGGATTCTAGTGTCTGTTTTCTCTTGCCTTCTACTTCTCAATGCCCTTTTAGGGTATTATCTACTACCTGAGCAGTCTTCTGACTTCTAAATATTTCTTTCCACCTCTGCCCTCTTGAGTTTCAGATTTACTTGTTCAACTATTAACAAGTACTCCTGTGTGTCCCAGAAGTACAATGGAATTTTCTTATTTAATTGAATTCCCTTATCTACTACCTCCCTAAACCTTTTATGAATAACTTCAGCAAACAGAAACACAACTAACTCCTTTCAAGCCAAATTCCAAGGAAATCTATTTATCTAATCAAGAGTACATGCTACCTTCTCTGCAAAGCTGCAAGTTTTCATTTCTTACCATTCCAGTCCAAAATATCCTTTCAGGTAACTTCCAAAATTTCTAGTGTTGGTAATTGTTATATGACTTTTTCAGGGGACATTTTAATAAAATTCTATTTACCCCATATTTTATACACCAAACAGAACAGGAAAATGACTCTACTCAAGTCTAGCATAGTGAATTGGAGATTTTGATTAATTATAAACACATGGGTGATGAGTTCCTTATAGGAACTTCGGTGGATGAGTGAAAGGCTGCTGCATAATCACCATTCCACCCTAGTATGGGTGAAGCCTCACAAAAACTGTATCCTTGGAGGCCCATGGCCAACTTGTATCATTCCACTCCAGATTCCTCTCATTCTCAGCAATTGTATACAGCTTCTATAACTTTAGGAGAGGTCTTGTGAGTCTAGTACCTTCGGAAATTTACTGGACCTTTCAAGTTTTATGAACTTCCCAAGCCTGGGAAGCTTTATTAGCTTCTAAGGTGTCATGCCTACTAAGGAGGAAATGCTTCAATTCAAAGGAAATAATAATACAACAGTTTTATTTACCAAGTCAAGCTTCCTGCAATGCATCATTCTTATAGCAGTCTATGGGATTTTAAAATATAATGTACAGACTAGAGCTTCCAGGCATAATACCTGCCCACCATTTCTTTAAATGTTATAAAAAATGAAAGAGTCCCCCACACAGTACAAAAGCTGAACCCTGTCATCTTCTTGCTGCACCTTGCACCATGTTTCCCACTTGTCTGGTTATTTCAATCAGTTGATCAAGGACTTTTATATTGAAGAGTCTATTCCCTAGAAAGCCTTCCTACAGCACTTTGTCTCTTTTCTCACTTCACAAGCAACCTCCTTAGAAAGCAATGCACTAACAATAATACCTAAAATATACACCCACCACCTCACTGTATATGGCTCCTAATTTACCATAGTTCAGCTTAAAATTCTATAGTTTTGCCATGGTACAAAAACAAGAGTTCCATAGAAATGTCACATTGATTTCCCCCAAAGCATTATGGGAATCTCTTTGTGATATCTCTAGACTGCATGTATCCTCTTCCTCTGTGGCCTGGCAAGGCTGTTCTGCTATAAGGAGGTGGGCACAAGAGACCATGTCAAAAGTAGCCCTTACTCCCCATATTATGAGACCAGCGAGGAGACTGTGCTGTCTTTCTACTACATCTGAGCAGAGGTTCTAGGTCCTCACTATGTATGGTCCTTGGATGGGGCATCAGTCTCTGCAGCACCACCCTCCACCTAGAACGGTTAATCCCATTGGTCTCCTTATAGAGCTCCTGTTCCCTCCAGGTCCTTCTACCCACAAACTCTTCTGTAAGACTCCCTTCACTTCACCTCAACATTTGGCTGTGAGTGTCAGCTTTGTTCCACTGCTGGGTGGAGTCTTTCAGAGGACCTCTATATTGGGCTCCATCCTGTTGCTTCTCTTCAACCACTTCCAGAGTCTATTCTATTTGCACTTCTGAATGAGAATTAAACACTCTCCCTAGGGTCCTCCTTGTTTTTTATCTTCTCTAGGTCTGTGTATTGTAGTTTAGTTAAGACCAGCTATAGCACTCCTGGGCATATACCAGAATGATGTTCCACCATGCAACATGAACATTGCTTTCTTTTTTAAAATTAATTTATTCATATTACATCTCAATTGTTAGCCCATCCCTTATATCCTCCCATTCCTCTCTCCCTACTCCCCTCCCCTATGTCTGTGACTGAGGGGGACCTCCTCCCCCTGTATATGCTCATAGGGTATCAAGTCTCTTCTCGGCGACCTGTTATTCTTCCTCTGAGTGCCACCAGGCCTCCCCATCAAGGGGATGTGGTCAGAAATGGGGCCCCAGAGTTTGTATGAAAGTTAGACCTCACTCACCACTCAACAATGGAGAATGTCCTATCCATCAGCTCGGTCTGGGTAGGGGTTCAAAGTTTACTGCCTATATTTTTCTTGGCTGGTGCCATAGTTTGAGCAGGATCCCAGGACCCAGATCTTCTCATCATAATGTTCTTCTTGTAGGTTTCCAGGACTCTCTGGATCTTTCTATTTCTCCATTCTCCCATGCTCCTCTCACTTAAAGTCCAATAGGATGTCCTCCCCTCTGATCTACTTTCCTGGTAAGTAAAGTCTTTCATGGGACATACCCCTTGGGCTAGTGTCTCGATATAAGTGAGTATATACCATTTGTCTATTTTTGCTTCTGTGAGAACTCACTCATTATGATAATTTCTAGTTTAATTCATTTGTTCACAAATTTCAGAAATTCCTTGTTTTTAATAGCTGAATAGTATTCCATAGTGTAAATGTACCACAGTTTCTTTATCCATTCTTCTACTGAGGGACACTTAGGCTGTTTCCATGTTCTGGCTATTATGAACAAGGCAGCTATGAACATGGTTGAGCATATGTCCCTACAACATGAACATTTACTAAACTAACTATGTTCATAACAGCTTTACTCATAACAGCCAGAATCTATAAAGAACATAGATGACCCTCAACCAAAGAATGGATAAAGAAACTGTGGTACATTTACACAATGGAATACTACTTAGCTATTGAAAACAGTAGCTTGAAATTTGGAGGCAAATGGATGAATCTAGAAATGATCATCCTGAGTGAGGTAACCCAGACTCAGAAAGACAGATGTGGTATATACTCACTTATAAGTAGATATTAGCCACATAATACATGCAGTTCAATTGTAATTCAAGAGAAATACATATTCTCTCACATACTATTTTATTTTTTCTTCCACCTCAATTTTTGTCCTACTATGTAATTATCTTGATGTGCGTTTAAACTACATATTGATTTTCCATGTATATTATAACCTTTGCCTGACTAGATACCCTCTCAACCATTTTTTAGCTTTTCATTTACTGAAGTTCTTTCCATGCATTCTGTTACCTTACCTGTCTTAGTTACTAATCCAAATAAGAGAATTGCTAGGCCTATCTTGGCAACATGCCATTTCCTGGTACTAACTCTGTCTTAGTTACTACTCTATTGCTGTGAAGAGACCATGACTAAGACAACTCTTATAAAAGGAACCATTTAATTGGGGCTTGCTTACAGATTCGGAGGGCTAGTTCATTATCATCATGGCAGGAACAGATAGGCAAAGTGCTGGAGGAGTAGCTGAGAGCTTTACATCCTCATCCATAGGCAACAAGCAGAGAGAAAGAGAGAGGGAGACTGGCATGGACTTTTGAAACCTCCAATCCCACTTACAGAGACACTCCCCTCTAACAAATACACCACTCCAACAAGGTCACACCTCCTAATGCTTCCAAACAGTTCTTCAACTTGGAACTAAGTATAAGAGTTCTTGGGGGTGTGAGGGGAGAGGGTGAATTCTTCTTCAAACCACCACATAACCTGTATTTCAGAGATTTATTAGAACCCCAAACCTAGAAAAATATCTCACATTCTGTAGACTCGCAACAGTCACAGAGTGTTGACACTGAGATTGTCACTTAACTTTAACACGCTCATGTGCAAACACTGAAGAACTGAATGTATGTACAGTCCACAAGAAATAAAAAGCAAGTTAATACTCAGCTTCTAAAATAACCAATAATGTACAGCCCATACATGAATTTCTCCATTTTGCCTACTCTTTTAGAAATAAATTATTCTTAGAACATAATCACCCTGACCCATCAACATGTAATTTTTGACAATTTTCATGCTACAAATTTACCTTTGACTTGTTGCAACAGAGGGTGCCTTTCCTTGCCTGTGAAGTCTGAAATAGTTGCCAATTGTCCTTTAGAGAAGAAAATTTTCTGACCCCATTAGAATATCATGGATGATGATTGCCTCAATAGGCAATTCTCTTCTGCTGAGTTTATAAACCTAACAATCTAGTAAAATAATTTAAAGGTTGTTGAACAGATCTCACCCATGACTAAAACCAATGTTTGCTCCATCTCAGTTCCTCCATATGTACTTAATAGACTTGAGTTCAGAGGAAACACAGCCATTAACATTTTAACCCTCAAAGAGTCCTTAATATTTTTCTATTTCAGTTCCATTATCTGGGAGATGAGAAAAGTAATATTTGGTTTGATTAACAGACTAAATTCCTACAAGCAGTATGCTATGAAGTGTCACATACCTGTAGCTTCACCTTGTTTTAGACTCTACCAACAAATATTTCTAATTAATACCTCTTTTCTATCTTGTCCCCCACAGCCCTATTCTGTTTCTTTTCTGGGAAGGCTGACTAGCAGAGATATTACTATCATAGGTTTAGATTCTGAATGTGAGAATTTAAATTCCAACTCTAACATATAGAAGGTTTTCTTTTTATGTTGTAGAGGTGGTTATTAAATGAGCATGGGGAGAGAAGAAAAGATGGAGGGGTACCCCAGAGAAAGACAGAGAGAGAGAGACAGAGACAGAGAGAGACAGAGACAGAGAGAGGAAAAGTAAGAAGGAGTAAGGCAGGAAAGAGAGACAAAAGGTTTGACCTTGATAAATTAGACGACCTCTAATGTAAGGGCAAAATTAAAGCCATATTCTATATTCTGCAACTGATGCCGTGGTCTGAGAATATTCTGTGACAACTTGTCCTCCAGGTGACTTCATTTCTTCCTGTGTTCCAAGAATGATCACTGGGCTATCTTGGTATTACATTAGGAGGCTTGTCTGGGATCCCTCAGACCCCCAGGACCCCGAGGGTCCTAGACTGGCCCGTAAAGTGCACTGTCTGTCTATGTGTGTTTGTGCTGCAGCTCTATCTTTGCAGGTATCCCAGGACTTCTGTGTCTGTGACATCCCACAGTGACTTAGAGGACACTTTATAGTCATGGCTGTGGGAGTCCATGAAGATGTTCCAGATCCCATTGCAGGGGCATTGGGGAGGGGGCTTCAGTCCCCACCAGCTGGAGAATCTTTGTCTCTCATTGCTGAATACAAGGTCAGGTCAGTCTCTTCCATGTTCACCTTCCACAGAAATAGCCTCTGTCTTCTGTCTGATGGCCAGACTGTCTCTGCCCAATGTGCTATGTTACTACAAGAGACACTGGGACCTGTCTAGGTACCGGGATATGATTAGTCATCTTTGTCATTTTGATTGGTGTATAAAATTGTCTAGGTTGCAGTTTATCCTTCTCAGGTCTCTGATTACATTGATGGCTAAGCTAATGGTAGCTTGACAGCTAGGGGCCAATTAGATCCACCATCAGTAGATTTGTCAATTCATTAGCTAGTTAAAATTAGTAGATATTAGCTCTCTTCTCTTATTTAAAAAGACAAACAGACTTGCCTTGCTCACAGGCTTTGCCATTTAGGTAAACAGATTTTAGTTGAACTCAGCTGCCTGTGTCGCTCAGTGAATAGCTGAATAGAAAAAAATGGTTTATATAAGGTCTGAGGATCTGAAAGTTTAAGTTAGGTGAGTCTAAAGTGTTTGAGGGTTTGAGAAAGTGTTTAAAGGTTGATACATGCAAGATAAGGGTATTAGAAGGTCTACGAAATTCTTCCAAGAAGGTGTTTTAAAGTTGTCTATAAGAAAGTATTTCAAGTTGATAAATGTATTTGAGAGTCTGAGAAAGTATTTAATATTTGAGGGTCTAAGAAAGTGTTTAAATGGTGATAAGTGCAAGTTATAAAAGTTAAAGGATCTTAAGAGAAGTTTTGAGGCACATAAGTACAAGTTGCAGATTTAAATTGAAGTCAGTGGTTATAATAGGCTGGTAAAGTACTGGCTGCTTATTAATCAGTCTCAAGCTCAAGATTTTAATTTCCCATTGGTTGTATTCTGAATATAGATTTACAGGTGCTTCTCATCATGCTGAAAATGAGTCTGTACAATCTGTATATCAAGTCTTCTGGACTGAGAAAAGAAATGTTCATGCTTTTACTGGGTTTCAAAGGCATAAGCCTAGTCCAGCTGTTTTATAGACAAAATTTTAACTTCTGTCCCTAGTCTGTGTTTGTCTCAGCAAATTTTTTTACCTGCCTAACAGACTCCATGCAGAACTGCTGAAATCTGAACCTTCTGGAAACCAATATAAACCAGTCCTATAGATATGACTACTCCATGTCTTTTCAACTGGATGAGCTAAACAGATGCTTTTGATAAGTACCGCATTAACCTTTGACTAGCTTTTCAGCCTCTCTAGGCTCTGATAACAGTGCCCCTAATATCAACAGGAGGAAGTTACAGAAGAAAATGACTTTGCCCATTTTCCCACTTTATAGGCTGAAATGCTAAGTCAAGGGAAACTCTCTGGCAAGAAGGACAAGTGGCTATAAGAAAATAGACTCTTAGTTCTGTTTAAACCAGTCATGCTTGTGTCTTCCCTTATATCAAGCAGATATTGGGTGTCATCCAGCTAATAGTCATGAGGGTGCAGTACCTGGCTCTATAATAGGCCAACTCAGGGAATAAGTTTCCCGAAGACCCATGATTGGGTCTTCAATGAACCTGTCAGAAGAGGAAAATGTAAGGACAATATTAATGCCATATTCTATATTCTGCAACTGATGCCATGATCTGTGAATGTTTTGTGAGAACTTGTCCTCCAGGAGGCTTTACTTCTTCCTGTGTTCCAGAAATGACCAAGCACTGCCATGCACTAGACCTGCCAGCAGTTTCCAGAAACTCCACTGGAGCGGTTAGATACAATTAACTCGCAGTGAACCTCTGAGATAAAACAGCTTCCCTGGGGATTCAGCTTCCTGGACCCAACCTGCCTGAAGGTCGACATTCCTGAGACTCACAACTTCCCTGAAGATCCAGCTTCCGCCCAACCTGCCTAAAAGTTGACATTCCTGTAACCCACAACCCATCCCCCGCCCACTTCCCTTTATGAATCTATTCTCTTGAAACTCTGGGTCACTCTCCTATCCTGATGTGTCAGGAAGGACTGTGATCTGAAGCTCTGAGCCCATAATACAGGACCCTGTGTATGTTCCATCTGTCTTGAGTGCTGGTGGACATTTTGGGGGTCTCGCGATCTGGGTGATCTCAGTATTACACTGGGAGATCTCGGTATTACACTTCAAATTTCAGGTCGATATTAATAAAATGAACAAATTAAAGGCTAACTTACTTTGCAGATTCTGTAACGCTAGACACATTGCCTTGGTGCTCCTGACAATGGAAGGAAGTCAAGGTCAGGACTGTCACTGTACCATCCCACTTTATATATAAGGAAATGTGGGGAGCCAAGACCATAGCCGGCAAGGATCTCGGACCTTGGCATAACACATGGAGTGGACCTGGGGCAGGCTATATTGTGACCTCTTTCCCTCCTTACCTCAGGGTACATTCCAGAAGGCTGCCTTGCTACCTCTTCCCCTCCCTCAAGGTACTCTCCAGCTGTTCTCAGTATTCCCGGAATTACAGAGGCCTTCAGAGGATGAGCGAAACAAAGTCTATATATAACATCTTGTGGTTCCAGATGCCTAACAATTCCACCCAGCCCCAGAACCACAGGGCCCTCGCCCTGCCAAACTTCCTAACTTCCTGATATCTTGCGAAAACCGCCCACCCAGATCACCCCACTCAGCCTCTTGCTTCAGTGGTACATATTTGTCTGTGAGAAAATATAATTTTGTCAGTTTAATCAGACTCCTTGATTTGCTGTCTGTTCTTCACGCCTCTTGTCCCCCCATTCTCTCCCTGGGGGTCCGAGAGTCCCAGTTGATTGTCCGGCGGGTCCAGACAAGGAAACAGAGGCACAGTTAAGTAAACAAACCATCTCAAACAAGCCACCATTTTCTCATGATCGTGTATTCTGGAATTCAGAAATTCAGACAGGTCAGAGAATGACAACTTACCTGACTTCCACAGAATCTGGGTCCTTTACACAGCAAAACTGAATTTCAGTGTCTTACTAATGAAACAGGCATCTAGAGACACCTGTGTCTTTCTGGGCCCTGGCAGGATTGAGTTAAATTCTTAGTTCACTTGACACTGTGGTTCAGAGTGCCCATGTATAAATAAAGCTCAAACTCTAAGCCACTAAAAAATGTCTCTCAGTAATGCAATGTGTAGGAAAGTAAAGGGGTCTCCCAGAAATTCAATGTGTAGGAAATATAGGTATTGCTTCAATAGTTTAGAATTTAAATATGCTTGTTTCTGGAAACCATCCTAAAATAATAAAGTTTACATTAAGACCCTTAAATCAAAGTAATATAGACAGCAGCTGAGACAAAGAGGATTTACCTAACCATAACACAACTTGAGTTAGGGTTATGCCAACTTTCATTGCAAAAGTACATTCTACCACACATGCAATGAAGAATACTTCTTTTCCCTTTGAATGCCAATTTTAAGACAGTTGGATCCTCAAAATATTTTGTGCTCATAACATTAAGAAATAATAAACTTGTGTATTTTTTATTTCTATAATATCACTGAAAAGCACTTACTAAATGAAAAGACATTAAAAACAAAAAATTTAGATATTCATCTGTAAGAATATCACTCTCTTATCTGAAGTTCCATATGTAGTGAGATGCCTGCCCAGTACAGGATTTAGCAAAAACAGTGGCTAAAGTTCAGAACTGATAACAATTGTGTAATTAAATCATATTTTTAAAGTTTTAAGTACAATTCACAGTAGGTATATGTACTTAATATATTCTCCATGAAGACAAAGTTGCATTGGGAAAGCAAGTTACTTCACTATGATTTTTGTGGATGGGGAGATGGGGAACGGAATCTAGGACAGTGCCCCTGTTACTTATTTTTCGCTTTGATCTTCTGCTTGATTACAAAAAAAAAAAAAAGAAAGAAACTTTCCTTTTTCTTTCTTTCTAATGTTCATATGATTGATAGAAGGAAAAAGAAAAATGAATGAGTGAATGGGCCTTTGATTCTTCTGGCTGACTTCAGCATATTTGCAAACCAACGTAAACACCATTCGCATCTAAACCTTCTAGACTTTTTCTACTTTGAAATACAATTGCATTCTGGAATGCTCCATGGAGCAAGATTCCTTACTACACACTATGCTAAAGCATTACTATTAATGATAAATTTAGGAAAGTAAATAAACTAAAAGTCATCTTCCTTGTAATTGCGAAGAATATTGTATTCAGAGAGAGAGAGAGAGAGAAGTATCGATAGGAGAAGGCAACTCTAAACGCTAAATCAAATTACACCTATTCCTGATGGGATTTCAACATCTGCCTCCTCGTAGATTGATTAGACTAAAGCAGGCCATCAGAGGCCCTTTGTCTGTGACTGAGTGGGTGAAACAGCTGACAAGAGGCCATCAAAATCCCCACAGAGAGGCTTCTGTGAGCTAGGAGTTTGACAGTTGACTTCATTATAATTCCTCAGCTGCACACTGCAATGGATTTGTCCTTTAATTGAGCTGAGCCAGAAAACTGCCCAGAGAGGAAATAGGAGGAAAACGTGTATAGGAATAGCACAGGAAAAACGGAGGAAAGTAGATCCCACTCCATGGTGGAGAGCTAGAACCCAGCAATGCTGGGAGTCCATAGATGATGAGATTTCAGTCACTTTCATTGATACTGCTCTAAAAAGTGTAATTTGATTTAGCACTCAGAGTCATCTTCTCCTATTGTTGCCAAAGATCTTTCTGAATTCAAAGAGTCTGGAAAAGTTTGTTTATTAATTAAGGCCTTTCTTTCATTTCATTGCCTTATTTCCTGCTTTAAAAATATAATAAATGTCCACTATGACATCCTTTGCCACTTATCTTTCTATGTAGCAATAGCAGCTTCTCTGAACACATACAAGGAATGGACAGTAGACATAGAAAAGTGAAGAAGAGCTGGTGAGATGGCTCAGCAGGGTTGGCTACCTACCACAAGGCCTGGGAACCTGACTTCATACCAAGAACCCAGGAAAACGTAGAAGAAGAAAATCAACTTCACACATTTGTTCCATAATAACCAATCCCCTCGCAGGCTATGGCATGAGTGCCTCTCTCATATATCAGGTATATACAAAAAATTATATACATATAAGTACGCATATAGTATGTGTATATGCATATAGGTATGTGTATATGTGTGTATATATATATAAGACTTAATTCTATCTATCTATAGATAGATAGGTGATTATGAACCATTTGCATGTCCCTAGTGCAAATGCATGCTTTCTATCATCTACCTATTTGTTTTTCTATGTCTGTTTTCTCTATGCATATACATATAGAAATATATACAAATGCATGAATATATATTTGTACATACAGACACATGGACATCCCATATCTATACTTATCTATATGCATCTATCTTTCTATCTATCTATGTATACACATACACACACACACACACACACACACACACACACACATATATAGGGAGAGAGAGAGAGAGAGAGAGAGAGAGAGAGAGAGAGAGAGAGAGAGAGAGAGAGAGAGAGAAGAAAACATGTACGGACCATGGAGACTTGCAAAATTGTTCAGTGGGTAAAATAGTTTGCGGCCATGAATGACAAACTGTGTTTGTTCCCTGAACCCATAGTGAAGTGAATGAAATCCCTGTAACTTGTTCTCTGACCTCCACATATGCACTTTGGCATGTGTGCACCCATTTGAACACATACACACAGGATAGATAAATAAATGTTATGGGGATATCATTTAAGAAAAGACAGAGTTTTTTTTTTCATTTTTTCTCCTTTATTAATTTATTCTTGTTACATCTCAATGGTTATCCCATCCCTTGTATCCTCCCATTCTTCCTTCCCTCCCATTTTCCCCTTATTCCCCTCCCCTATGACTGTTCCTGAGGGGGATTACCTCCCCCTGTATATGCTCATAGGGTATCAAGTCTCTTCTTGGTAACCTGCTGTCCTTCCTCTGAGTGCCACCAGGTCTCCCCCTCCAGGGGACATGGTCAAAGGTGAGGCACCAGAGTATGTGAGAAAGTCATATCCCACTCTCCACTCTACTGTGGAGAGTGTTCTGTCCATTGTCTAGATCTGGGTAGGGGTTTAAGGTTTACCGCCTAGGACAATAAAGACAGAGTTTTTAAAAAGGTGGTTAGTTTTGTCAATAAGACAAAAGCCCTAAAACCAAAGGTTGGACAGACAAGAGGCTGTCCACATCAGTGGCTATCCATGACTCCCTATGCATAGATACACTCAAAACACACAATTGTACAGTGCCAAATATTGCTGAACAAAACCTTGAACATTGAAATACTAAGACTGTTGAATTTAATAAAACATATATTTCAAAGTGGATACTTGTCATTATTTAAAAAAAGATAATTTCAAACTATCTGCCCTGTGAGTAGACTATTGTTTTATTTGTCAAAATTGTTTACAATATAATAGAATTTTGCATTTAAATATGTCCTTTTGTAGTCTTTCCATTTTTGTTTTGCATAGAGTTTTCTGTCTTTTTGTAACAGTTGAACTGAAATAACCAAATGGATGAACAGTGATTATAAGTAAACCAGTGCACATTGAGCAGTGTCATATTAAAAACACTGTGGGGTGTTCCCATTTGCATTATTATTCTATTTAATTTTTTGTAGTTTGGGCTAATTAATAAAACTGACCTCTGGTGATGTTGTCGTTTTCATAGATACCTTCATCTTCCTTTTCTATATGAAAATTTAAAGTCAATACAAAGCAAAATAGTTTTATGATTTGGAATTACAGAGTAAAATTCAAATATTTAATAAAGAAGAAAATCTTGGGCTAGTGTCCAGATATAAGTATATACCATTTGAGTCTTTCTGCTTCTGAGTTAACTCCCATGAAAGTCTTTACTTACCAGGAAAGTGGGACAGAGGGGAGGACATCCTATTGGGACTCTAGGTGAGAGAAGCATGGGAGAATGGGGAAATAGAAGGATCCAGAGGGTCCTAGAAACCTACAAGAAGAAAATTATGATAGGCAGATCTGGGCCCCGGGGTCCTGCTCAAACTATGGCACCAGCCAAGGACAATACATGCGGTAAACTTCGAACCCCTACACAGATCTAGCCAATGGACAGGACATTCTCCACAGTTGAGTGGAGAGTAGGGACTGACTTTCTGGTGCCCCATATTTGACCACGACCCCTGAAAGAGGAGGCCTGGTGGCACTCAGAGGAAGAATAGCAGGCTATCAAGAAGAGACTTGATACCCTATGAGCATATACAGGGGGAGAAGGTCCCCTTCAGTCATAGTCATAAAGTAGGGGAGTAAGAGGAATATGGGAGGGAGGGAGGAATGGGAGAATACAAGGGATGGGATAACCATTGAGATGTAATATGAATAAATTAATAAATACATTTTTAAAAAAAAAAAAAAAAGAGGAAAATCTTTCTGGGAGGAAAAATCAAGGAGGAGATGGGTCTTAGCCGTGGACTTACAATCTGTTAGCATAGACTTTCTGAACAGGAGGACCTTAAGTTTATTTACTCAGGGCAGTAGTTGAATCCCGTTACTAGGCTTTTTACCTAACAATACTTAAGAGCCCAAGCTCTGAACTCCAACTGCACCACATACTGCTCTTTTTTTCTTGGAGGTGCTTTGCATAACTCAGTGTCCTCACCCTATATATTTGATAGGCCCTACTGAGACTGACACCATCTATTCTTAACACTTCAAAAGGTTCTAATGAGAGTCAAAGAGAGAGAGAGAGAGAGAGAGAGAGAGAGAGAGAGAGAGAGAGAGAGAGAGAACATTTTGCATATGTATTCTTAGAGTGCATGTAGAGATATGAGAGTAAGGCCAGCATTAAAGGCAGTGTTAACTACAGTGCAGTTCCCTACCCCTTCTTCCTACCCAATTAGCCCATTACATTTTATATCAATATCTTAGGATGTTTAAGTCAGTTAATAATACAGAATCCTCTTTAATGGAAACAAAATATAGTAATAAATGTTCCAAAATTATCTACATGTATTATTCAAACAAACAGGCATTGAGGAAACACAAAGTCCATATGGAAGAACCACCCTCATGCTTCCTGATTTCCTTTGAGATAGAGCAGTGATAGCAAGGCTCTTTCCCTGTGATGGTTTCTTCTACTACTCCATGTTCATATACCAAGAGAAAATGAGGAAAGGTACATTAAATAACATGAGTAAACCTGATAAAGGGAAATTGCTGGTGTCACCATAGCAAATTACTGTTATAGAGGCTCTATTTTTTACATTTATTGGATTTTTGGTCAAAGAATTCAGACACTACCTGGATTTTTTTTTATTATCTCAAACAAATACTATTCTTAAATAATCCTATTTTCTTGTCAGTTCCATGGTTCTTAATCAAATATAATTTGACAGTATGAAAGAAAAATATTAATAGTGTTTCTCTGGACACTAGCTAGAATTAATTCACCTAACTCAAAGGAATAATTTGATGTTAATAGCTGTAAGTCATTTTGTCCCTTTCCCCCAGACAAGAGTAATCATGTAAAAAGCTCACTCTAATTGCTCATTGGATAATAATATAGATAATCTCATGCCACAACCCACAAGCTACATTTATTGTATAAACAAGGTTATATTGTCCTATAAACTACAAATCACTAATAACACTTTTATAAAATAAATGTCTATTGTACATTGACTTTAAATTAGATTGCATGAATGTGACATGTTGTATTTCTATTCCCAATAAAATAATGGAAGAGAATGTAGGCACAAGTACTGACTCTGCACACTAAACACTATAGGCCTAGAGCACAGCTTTAATTATGTCCATAATTTGTGTTCATATAACAAAGGGGGGAGGAATTCAAAACCAAGACCTTGTCTACTCTAGGACACAGACTCACTGTTTACAACCTGTGTATCTAACTTGAGGGATTTCCACTGTCAATGTGTTCCCACACATTGTGTAAAAACTATAAAAACTGATAAGAACCATGCCTATAGCTTGGAAAGAATGAATCTTTGGTCTTACAAATGTTGATCCACACACAGACATCATCAGTAGATGCAAAAGCCAGATAAGGTCTTCGTCTTATCCTGAACTAAGCAAGCATGGACAATTTAATCAGTGGGTTAAAAGATTAAATTTGGACAACCACCTGTAAGTGTGATGAACTCCATAGCTTCCTTTGAAGATTCTGAACATTCTGTGAACAAGATATGCAACTTTACAGCTGCTCCTGAAAGTACGGCATTGGCATAGTAAGGAATTACTACAGAGACAGCTCTTTTCTATTGTTTGGGTGTATTGATGTAAAACTGTTCATAGCAGAACAAGACCACTGAATATAACTGAGGAGGATTTAGACTTCAATATTTAGTGACTACCATGATTTGTAGAAAAAAATCAGAAAAACTGAATATACAAACGAATCTTTGAAAATATCTTGCTATGGGGTAAGTGGTAGTACACAAATTTTGACAAGCTATAACATTATGAAATTTCAAATATAGTTTGTGATTTCTTCTTTGAAACCTGGACTATTGAGAAGAACATTATTTGGCTAGAAATTCTTTGTGATTATCTTAGATATGCTTTGAACTTTTTTTATTTAAACTCTTGTGGGGAAATATACTTTATGCAACTTAGTATTTTAATTTATTGGGATGTAATTCTTATCACTACAGATGGACCATCTGTCTAAACACAATCACAGGAATAATGCAGTTTCCATGTAATTGTTGGATGTGTTGTTCTACAAATACCCTTTCAGTCAAGGTGATTGACAAGGTTGTTGATGTAATCTGTCTAGTGCTCTTTTAAACCAGGTGTTCCATCAGCCAACAAGACAGTGGTGTCAAAATTTCTAACTGCAATTGTGAAATGCCTGCCAGGCCTGTTATTTGGCACAGAAACCATGTATGATTGTATTTATCCTTGATGAACTGAAAATGTTTTGATTTGGAATCTTCCTGGTCTTGAGGTGTAACTCAGTAGTAGAGTGTATGAAGTTAGACTAAAAGTTTAACCAACTTCTTCCTACTGATTTTTTCAATTTATCCATGTCTTTGCTGTAAGATGTCCTGAATGAGCAAAATCTTGAATAGATATATGTTGGTGATATGTTCGTAGTGATATTAAGGAGTCCAAACCTCAGGAACATGGGGAAATGAGAAAACCTTCCCCACAGGCTGAAGTTCAGAGGGATGGCAAAGTCCTCCTTGGTGGATCAAATAGGAATGTTGACAGTGTGTGCAGAAAATAATCTCCATTTCATTTGCCCCCCCCCCCACAAAGTACTCACAGCATGACTGCTCCCTGACAGAGGCTGCTCCTAAGAGAATGACTAAGCTTGTATTTTTGACACAGCTGTAAGCTGCAAACCTTGCCTCCTTGGTCAGCTCTATGTACTAACCACTCCTTTAAGGTCAAATGTACATAATAAATGCACTAAAATTTGGAGGTGCTGCGGCTTTTTTTCCCATCAGAGAACCCAGCCCACCTAATCCCAATTCTTCTGTGTTTGCTTGTCTGTTTTCCTTCATTCCCTTGCTGTCCCAGTTGGGTCTGACACTGGATCAGGGCTGGACTCTGTACTTTATGTTTGTGAGAATCATATATATATATATGCAGATATTCAAGTCTTTCTGTCTTTGTGTGTGTTTCTATCCATCCTGACAGCCATTCCTAACTGGCGTGCTTACACATCAGTAGTCGTGTGTTCCTGACACAGTTGTGACTTAAGCAAAGCGATTTGCTGTTTGCCTTCTACTTCCCACTGCTTTTCTGTGCTTTCCCGTATTCTTTTAGATTATTCTAGTATCTTTAGTATTCTATTACAATGGTCCCTAACACTTTTTTCATGGATTCTCTACTCAGTACAACACATGACTTTGCATTTATAGATCATTAGTATGCCATTTCACAAAGAATATATAACACATTAGGCCACCTATTATGATATATATGCATACATCACATTTATATGTAATTATAATTCCCATAGGATAATTTAATGATGCTAATTTGAATCCAGTATAAACAATTTTAAAAGATTAACAAAAACTGAAAATACTTTATATTCACCTAGTAATATATACAGTGCTACCAATAGTATCCTCCACCTCTATAGATGATTTTCTTAGACTAAAGAGTGGCCTTAATGTTTATTGTATTGCATGTCAACTAGAAACAGGTCATCTAAATTTTTCTCTTCAGTTTGAAAATGCTCTGTTTGACTTTCTTTGGAGGTAAGGAGGAAATGGTACAGGTCTCATGTGGCTCAGACTGGCCTCAAAGCCACATTGCAGCTCTGGAGGTTGACCCTGAACCCCTGCTCCTGCAGCCTCAACTTTTCAAGTCTTGGGATTGCAGGTACACACTACCACATATGCTGGATTTTCATTTTAAAAGAATGATTTAACCATTCAGAATTTCTGAAATTGTTTCAAGAATATGAGTTCACTGCTCTCTCCTTATAGCTTTTCTGATAAGAAATGAGAGTTAAGTTAAATTCTTATAATACACTTTTTTAATTTGTGCTTCAAAAATCTGCCCCCACTTTCAATTTTTTTTTTCCGGGGAACCTCATAAGCATGGCTTTCTTTATATTGCTTGATGTTTGCAAATTGTAATGACTCTTAAAATTCAATATTTTTCAGTGTTACAAACTATGTTAGACATTATTTCTTCCTCATCCTTCTTTTTTATTTCTCTGGTACTTTTGTCACATATATGTTAAATAATTTGATGTAGTTATA
The DNA here is from genome assembly GCF_964271855.1 of Acomys minous. Lineage (NCBI taxonomy): Eukaryota > Metazoa > Chordata > Mammalia > Rodentia > Muridae > Acomys > Acomys minous. The sequence goes on from NC_140490.1 coordinate 66,580,084, forward strand.
CACATTATTTATTTTTATTTAATGTTGGGGGGGCATGTAAAGTCACACATGCATGCCACATTGTGCTTACAGAGGCTGAGAACAACTTACAGGCATCGGCTTCCTCCTTCTCCCTTGTGGGTCCTGGGAATTCAGGTTGGAAATCTCAGTGACAGATGCACTCACATGACAAGCTGTCTCAATGGCTAGTTGCACACATTCTTCAGGTTTTATTGTTTAAAGTAATTTCTGTTTCTGTTCACTACTTTGTTTATATATACACGTTCACTTCCTGGCCAATAGCTCTCAGGGAGGTATATCACCTACGGTAGCAGGGATTTCTGTTAAATAACCTATGGCCTTTGAGAGGAGAGTAACATTATCCTCAGCTTCTTAGCCTACTGTGTTTAATTTGAGTGTCTATGAAGTCCACAAATCCCGAAATGGGCCATTGTGAGGAAGGCAAAGAAAAATAATTCCTGGTTTTAATTTAATAAATTAAATAAAATAATTAATTTACTATTATTTATATATAATGTAGTTTATTAATTATATAAATAAAATAATTTAAAAATTAATAAATAAAATAAAATAAATTTAATAAATAAAAAATATCCCTTAGGAAAATGAGTAATGATGTGTGGGAATATTGTCCTTAGGGTATGTTGCAGTTGAATTTTTTTCTCTCCATCTTCCAAAATCATCTGGTCCATAGCATTAGGCTCTAGGCTGCAGAAGACATGGTACACAGGCTTTCTCAGGGAAAGATTGGAGTTTCCATTAAAAAAAAAACAGAGATATGCTTTCCAACCAAATTACGCTCTCAGCAAACTGTCCACAACTCCCCCACTTAGCCATTTAACTATTAAACTTAAAATATAGTCAGAGATAATATAAATTATAACTGAGGTAAAGAAATTAATTCTAAAAAGTAAACCTTATTAAATATATGGAAGGATGAATGTTCTTGGTGGTATAGAAGTCTTTCAGCTGTCTCTATAAAAAAAAAAACCCTATCAAGTATATGAGTTATTTATATTGTAGGTACTGATTCAAAAGAGGAAGAGGCGTGAGTTGTATAATAATAAATGCAAGTCCATAGCCACAACACTTGGGGTTTCATGGAGTGTGTTTGTGTGTGTGTGTCATATTTAATATTGACCCTAGAGTTTTAAACATGCTAGTTAACTAATCAACCACTAAGCTGCAAGCAACCTATTCTTTTAGTGTGCTATTTTTAAAACAGGATTTCTAATAGAAACTCAGGCTTATAAATGTCATTAGTTTCCTGAGGCTCCTTTAATCATGCCGTTATGATCGACCAATCATTCTGAAAAGTTGAGGGACCAAAATGCGGTTTCTTCCTATCACTTTTAAGTTTATTATTTAATCAAACGTGACTTTGAATTAGAATTGCGCCACTCTGATACCAGCTTCTCTCCATTTCTTAACACATTTCCATCAATGCGGAGCCGTGTGCTACTATCAGGTCGGTAAGTTAATGGCCACTAAATATGACTGTTCTAGTTTGCCTTCTGTTGCTGTGATAGACACCATAAGCAAAAGCAACCCAGGAAGACAAGAGTTTATTTCCCCTCATAGCTTGTAGTCCATCATGAAGGGAGGAGGCCAAGGGGATAGCTCACAACATGAATCAGGGGGCAGGAGCTAAAGCTCAGATTGTGAGAGAACCTTGCTTAAGGCCTTGGTGTCTATAGCCTGCTCAGCTACTTTTCTAAAACAACACAAATCCACTTACCCAAGGATGGGGATGCCACAGTGATCTGAGCCCTCCTACGTCAGCTAATAATTAAGAAACTGCTACCACACACAGGGCCACAGGTTAATCTAAAGGAGACACTTCCTTAATTGAGGATCCCTCTTACTAGGAAACTTAAAAGTCTGAGGCTAGAGGGATTGGAGAGTGATTAAGAGTTCTGACCGAAAGACTCAGCTTCAGTTGCCAGCACCAGGGAGTCATAACCATCTGTGACTCTAATTCCAGGGGATCCATTGCTCTCTTTGGGCCTCCATAGTTATGGCATACACATCACACACACACACACACACACACACACACACACACACACACACACACACACACACACACACTTTAAGGCAAAATACCTACACATAAAAGAAATACAAATAAATACAATCTTCTCCAAGTTTTTCCTGCTTAGTCCACTTGATTGCTCCCTCCACATGCCTCCCTCAATCCCCCCCCCCATCTAACCCTGGTCCCACATTCCATGCCTCGCATAGTCTGATCACTTTTGCCATCACTGTTCCTAACAGCTAGGCCTCTACCAGGACTTGCCCTGCATAAAGGCAGCCTCCAGGCTCCTCCCACATTGAATCTAAACTATGTTGGAGTAATAGTTTTCTGCACGGTGTAAAAGTTGTCTTTGTATATTCAAATGCTGATTTCTGTACCAGAAAAGAGCTGAATATAGACTTGACTTTGGTATTATTAAGCATCACATGTCTCAATGTTTTATAAACAGACATATTTCTCATCTTTTGATTGGCTAAATAAAGAGCTAAATGGCCAATAGCAAAGGCAGGAGAAGAAGGTGGGACTTCTGGGGAGAGATAGGAATTCTGGGAAAGGATGAGGCCTGGGAAGAGATTTGTCAGCCAGAAGAAGAAACAATGTGCCAAGACTAAGGTTGAAATGTAACACACCATGTGGCAGAATGTAGATTAGTATAAAGGGCTTAATTTAGTTAATATCTAGTTGAAGGCAAGCCTAAGTTAAGGCCAAGCTTTAATGATTAATAGAAAGTCTCCATGTCCTGGGCAAGTTCTGCACAATTTCTCCAGGGTCAAACTAAATGAGTCCTTCAGATCCTTCTCTCCTGATATCTCGACCAAACCCCAGGTCTACTTTTAAACTCTAGCTTGGACCAGAACACACATGCTGATGTAAGACTCTGATCGGGACACTCTATGCTGGGAAGCAACAAATGAGAGAGACGGAGACCACGTCGATGAAAAAGCAACAGGTTTATTGTTCCTGTACGCTGGGGTCCACCTGCGCAGGAGTCCACAGGAGTCAGGTGACTCTGAACAGAAGAATTTTAGGGTTTTTATATTCTTAGGCTGGGTAGATTTTGGTCGCAGTTCCTGGAGGGGTGGGGTAGGTGAGGCTGTGGAAACTTCAAAGTTCCATAGGCAGGTTGGGTAAAGAGTGAGTCTCCAGGGAAGTTGTTTTATCTTTTGCTCCAGTAGAGTTTCTGGAAACTGCTAGCTGGTCTAGTTTATGGCAGTGCATGGTCATTCCCTGAATGCAGGAAAAAGTGAAGTCACCTGGAGACAAGTTCTCGGACAGAATATGATATTAAATGCAGAATATAAATTACATATAGGATTTGGCATTACTTTTGTCCCTACACTACATGCCAGCCCCCTTCCCCGTGTCAGTGTGACTTCATTCTACATACGTCATATCCAACTTCTAGGACCAGCTCATGACGAACACACTTTCTATTTCTACAACCTGCTTTGTTCATATAAGACACAGAACTAACAAGAGGATTCCACTTGTGCTGATGGAATCAGAAAAATATAAGCAGTATGTAAGATAAATTCCACTAGTCCTGTAGAAATACCTACCAATAAGAATTAACTATGTGAATCCAGAACACAGACTCTGAAGAGCAACTTCATTAACCAAAACCTTGAATTATATTTATAGATTAGAAAGAAGAATCTCAGATCAGTAGCATAGACCAAATTTTCAATAAGATTGTAGAAGAAAACTTCCATAAGTCAAAGAAAGATACACTCACACAGATAGAAGAAACACACAGAACACCAAATAGAGAAGAAATTCCATATGGCATATCACAGTCAAAGCATTACACACAGAGATCAAAACCAGAAGACCCTGGAGCAATGTATTCCAAGTCAGAAAAAGTCCATGAGTGCTAACCTAGACAAAAATACCCAACAAAACTATCTGTTATAATTGAGGGGGGAAAAACTTTCCATGACATCAACAACCTTTCAAATATTATAGGCAATGGCAAATCCTAAATAAAATATAGACAGCAATATTTCAGATCGGAGATTAAATGAGCATAACAGAGAGACTTTAAAAAGAAACATGGACTGTAGTTACTAAAAGACAAATTACCATTGAAGACAAAAACAATAAAACCCTACAAAACAATAACTACAATCAATGCATAACTTTCAATAAATGTAGTATTAGCTGCTCCAATTCTCCAATCAAAAGACACAAGCTAGCAGAATAGATTAAGAAATAAAATTTAGCTTTCTATGAGACATACATCTTAGCTTTAAATATAGGTGTCAGCTTACAGTAAAAGGATAGCAAAAAGTACTCGAATAAAATGGGGCAAGGAAACAAAACAGATATGACTATCCTAATATATGATGAAAAATACTTCAAAATAATTAGAAGAGAGATTAAAAAGGACATTTCATTCTAATCAATGGAACAGTTTTAAGAAGATACTGCTACCTTAAAATATATACAGCAAACTCAGGTACACCCAATTTCATTAAAAATACTGCTAGAATTAAAGACACAGATATAAATCAACCTATTATCAGGTGACAATATCAGGACATCATTTTATGCAAAAATAGGTCATCTGGACTAAAAAATAAAGAGGAAAAACATCAGAATTAAGTAACATCATAAATCAAATGCACTTAACAGATATATACAGGGTCTTGTACCAAAATACCAAACAAGAATATTCTACCAAACCAGAATATATATTCTGCTCAAACGCATATGGATGATTCTCTAAAATAGACCATATCCTGGAACACAGAACAAATCTTTACAAATTCAGAAAACTTAAAATTTCCTCAGGGGGAGATGTCTATTTAAATTGTTTAGCTGATCTTGATTTAGTTTTGGTAAGTGGTACCTATCAAGAAAATTATCTGTTTCATTTAGATTTTCCAGTTTTGTCAAGTACAGGTTTTTGATATAAGACCTTAATGATTCTTTGAATTTCCTTAGTGTCAGTCATTATGCCCCATTTTGCATTTCTAATTTATTTAATTTGGATATTATTTCTCTCACTTTTAGTTAGTTTGGCTAAAGATTTCTCTATCTTGTTGACTTTCTCAAAGAACTTTTTGTTCTATTTTATTGACTTCTGCCCTGAATTTGAGAATTCCCTGCCCTCTATTCCTCTTGGGTATATTTGCTTTAATTGTTCAGAGCTTTCAGGTGTGCTGTTAAGGCATTAGTATAAGATCTCACTATTTTTTATGAAGGTACTTAGTACTATGAACTTTCCTCTTAGCACTGTTTTCATTCTGTCCCACATGTTTGAGTATGTTGGGCATTCACATTTATTGAATTCTAGGAAGTATTTCATTGCTTTATTTCTTGTCCCAGTGGTCATTGAGTAGAGAGTTGTTCAATTTCTATGAGTTTGTAGGCTTTTTGTTGTTCCTGCTTTAACGCACGGTGATGGTCTTATAGAAAATAGAAGCAGTCATTAAAAGCCTTGCAACCAATAAAACCCCAGGGCCAGATGGTCTAAGCAGAATTCTACAACATTTTCAAAGAAGAGTTAATAACAATACTTATCAAATTATTCCATAGAACACAAAGAGAAGGAACATTAACAAATTCACTTTATGGGACCGTAGTCATCCTAAAACCCAAACTACACAAAGACTCAACAAAGAAAGAGAATAACAGACCAATTTTCCTCATGAACATTGATCCAGAAAAAAATAGAAACAAAATTCAACACCACATCAAAAAGATCATCCACCATGATTTAATAAGCATCCTCCCAGAGATTCAGGAATGGTTCAACATAGGAAAATCTGTCAAACAAACTTGAAAAAAAAAAACCTACGTGATCATCTCATTAGATGCAGAAAAAGCCTTTGACAAAATTCAACACCCTTTCATGATAAAAGTCTTGGAGGGATCAGGGATACAAGAGACATAACTAAACATAAGAAAAACAATTTACAGCAAGCTGATAGAGAACATTAAATTAAATAGAGATAAACTCAAATCAATTACACTAAAATCAGGAACAAGACAAGACAGTCTACTCTCTCCATATTTACTCAATATAGTAATTGAAGTTCTAGCTGGGCCAATAAGACAATTAAAGGAGATAAGGGGATACAAATTTGGAAGGAAGAAATCAACTTATTGTTATCTGCAGATGTTGATAGTATACATAAGTGACCCCCAAAACTCTACCAGGGAACTCCTATGATAAAAAACCTTCAGTGAAGTAGGTAGATACAAGATTAACTCAAAACGAATTAGTAGCCCTATTTTATACAAACAACAAATGGATAAAAAAAGAAATCAAGAAACAACACTCTTCAAAATAGCCACAAATAATGTAAAATATCTTGGGATAATTTTAACTAAACAAATGAAAGAGCTGTATGACAAGAACTTTATGTCTTCTAAGAAATAAATTTAAGAAGATAGCAGAGGATAGAAAGATCTCCCATGCTCATGGATCAGTAAAATTAGTATAGTAAAAATGGCCATCCTGACAAAAGCAATTTACAGATTCAATGCTGTTTCCATCAAAATTCTAACACAATTCTTTACAAAACTTAAAAGAACAAAAATTTTTAAAAGTTTCAATTTCATGTGGAAAAAAAAACCCAGGCTAGTTAAAACAATCCTATACAATAAAAGATTTTCTAGAGACATCACCAAGTCTGATTTCAAGCTCTACTATAGAGGAATAGTAATAAATGCCATGTGATATTGGAGTAAAAACAGATAAGCTAATCAATTGTATCAAATCAAAGACCCAGATGTAAATCTACACACTTATGGACACCTGTTTGCTTGAATTTTTATAAGAAAGCCAAAATTATACAATGGAAAAAGAAAGCATCTTCAACAAACTGTGCTTCTCTAACTGGATATCAGCATGTAGAAGCATGCAAATAGATCCATATCTATCACCCTACACAAAATTCAAGTCCAAGTGGATCAAACAATTCAACATGAAACCAGATACACTGAATCTTATAGAATAGAATGTGGAGGAATATGCATTGACACAAGAGACAATTTCCTGGACAGAATGTGAATAGTGCAGCCACTAAGATCAACAATTATTAAGAGAGACTTCATGAAACTGAAAATGTTCTGCAAGGTAAAAGAGACTAGAAAAAGGACAAAACGGCAACCTACATATTTGGGGGGAAATCTGTACCATCTCTAATATCTCACAGAGGGCTAATTTCCAAAATATATAAAGAACTCCGAAACAGCATCAGCAAACCAAATAATCCAATTAAAAATGTGTATAGATCGAAACAGAGAATTCCAAGCAGGGAAATCTTAAATGGCTGAGAAGAGCTTGAAGAAACATTCAACATCCTTGGCCATCAGGGAAATACAAATCAAACTGACTCTTAGACTCCATTTTACCCCTGTCAAAATGGCTAAGATCAAACACACAAGTGACAGCTCATGCTGGCAGGGGTACGAAACAAGGGGAATGCTTCTCCATTGCTTTTGGGAGTGAAAACGTGTACAATCATTTTGTAACTCAACTTGGTTGTTTCTCAGAATATTGGGAATTGCAATACCTCAAGACCTAGCTATACCACTTTTGGGCATGTACCCCAAAGATGCTCCATTTTTCCACAAAGACACTTGTTCAACTATGTTCACAACAGCTTTATTTGTAACCTCCAGAAACTAGAAAAAACCTAGATGTTCCTGAACCAAAGAATGATATAAGAAAATGTGATACATTTACACAATGGTTGTTTTTTTTTAAATCATAAAATTTCCAGGCAAATGAAAGGAAGTAGAAAAATTAATCCTGAATGAATTAATCCAGAAATACAAACATGGTATATACTCACTTATAACAGGATATTAGCTGTAAAGTAAAGGATAATCTGCTACAATCCACAGACCCAGAGAGGCTAAGTAACAAGGATGGCTCAAGGGGAGATGGATGAATCTCCCTGGGAAGGAGAAAGAGATAGATATTGCAGGTGGTCTGGGGTGAGTAGGGAAGGGAACAGGAAAGATTAGGTGGAAAGATGATGGAGGGAGAGGTTACTTGGAGATACAAATGGAACTGAGGAACAATTTTTGGGGACAAGGCAGAAACCTAGCACCATGGAAATCCCAGAAATCTATTATCATGACCCTCAGTAATACTCCTAGTAATGAGGAATACAGAGCCTGAATGGGACAGCCTTTACAATCAGGCAAGACTTTTACTAGAAGGTTGGTGACACCAACCCAGTTACAAAACCTTCAACCTACAATTTGTCCTGCCAGCATAAAATTCTAGGTTAAAGGTGACACAGAAATTGTAAGGAGTGGCCAACCAGCGATTGTTCCATCTTTAGACCCATGCTACAAGAAGGAGCCCGCAGCTGACACTGCCTGGAGGACCAGAAGCCAGAGGCCAGATGGCTCAGAGATCTAGAGTAGAACCAATCACTACTGGGAAAAAAAAAAAAAACCTCTTCACAGTCTATCTAATCATAATACAATAAAAATCAATAGCAAAAAGTTATTGAGTAAATACACAAATTTATGGATAATAAAGGACTCATTACTAAATATGTCAAGGAAGTAATAAATAAAATAATAAAAACAATCTTGGGACTAAATAGAATTGAAAAAAACAACACCACAAAACTTCTGGGGAAAATTAAAATCAGCCATATGAGAAAAACTATGACTCTAAGTGCCTACATTAAAATAATTAGAAAGAGTAGAAATAAACAATCTAATGGTGAAATATAAAAATTTGGTACATCAAGAAACCAAATTCTAACTCAGTTGAAAACAGGAAATCATACAAACCAAAATTAGTGAAATAGAAAAAAACTACAGCAAACAATACAAGCAATCAATGAATATCGACGTTGTTCTTTAGAGTATAAACAAAATGCATAACACTTGGCCAAACTAACAAAATAGAAAGTAATAGAACAAAAACAAAGGGAAGAAGAAACAAAGAGAGAGAGAGAGAGAGAGAGAGAGAGAGAGAGAGAGAGAGAGAGAACCCATATGAATATAACAATAATTAATACAGATCATTATAACAGGAACCAAAGAAATGTAAAATACTGTAAAAACTTATCTAGAACTTTATTATTCTGGAAGACCTAACAGGATGGTAAAATTTCTAGATTCAGCCAAACCACCAAAATTAAGCCAAGAATATATCAAAACCTAAACAGATTCATAAGTAATGAGGAGATTGAAGTACTAATAAAGGCCTTCTAAATAAAAAATATTTGGGGATAGATGGAATCATAACATAATTCTCCCAGACTTTCAAGGAAGACCTACAATAAATGCTTCTTAAACAGAAGAGGAAGAAGAAGAGAAGAAGAGAAGAAGAAGGAGGAGGAGGAGGCAGAGGAGGAGGAGGACAAGAAAACACAGAGAAGAAACAGAAGGAGTACTACTCACAAACTCCTTTTATGAGGGCAGTACAACTCTATACCCCAAATCAGATAAAGATAGAACATAAAGAAAAGTACAGGCTAATATCCTCAGTGAACACAGATCCAAAAATGCTCAATAAAATGCTGGCAAACAAATACAGACATATATCAAAAAGATTAAGCACCATGACAGAGCTTCTTTATCCCTAAGATACAGGGATGGTTCCACTTATCCAAGTCAATAAATGTAATATAATAAACCACATAAATGAACATTAAAATTATACGATCACCTCAATAGATGTAGAAAATGTCTTTTAAAATTTCAAAATTCTTTTATGATAGTTTTAGCTACATTTGGACTAGAGAGAGCATATTTTAACATATGAAACCCCACAAGGCAGCATTCTCCTGAATAGAATGATTCCATTGAAATTAGGAATGAGACAGGACTGTCCTATATCCTCATTCCTTTTCAATACTGCGCAAAAGACATTAGCTGAAGCAAAAAGACAAGAGTGGAAATTAAAGAAATACAAATAGAAAAAGAAGACTCAAAATATTCCTATTTTTCAGATTATATGATTCTGTACATGAGAGGTCCTGAAAATCCTACCAGAGACTTCATTTATAAACAATAAACAATTTCAGTAGTATGGCAGGATACAGAGTTGACTTGCAACAATCAATAGCTTCACTATGCATCAACAACAAACATACATAGAAAGAGATCAGGGGCCAACCATGGTTGATAGTAGCCTCAAAAAATTCAATATCAAGGAATAAACCTAATGCAGAAGATAAAGGACCTCTATGATGAAAACATTAAATCCCTCAATAAAGAAGTAAACACTCAGAAATGGAAAAAAATTCCATGTCCAGGGATCAGTCAAATTAACACTGTGAATATAAGCATTTTACCAGACACCATTTACAAATTCAGTGTAGTTCCAATCAATCCCCACCCATCTCACTCTTCGCAGAAATAGAAAAATCTATCCTAACGTTTGTATGGAACCACAAAAGATCCAGGATAGCCAAAATAGTCCTGAGCAAAAATGAAAAACAAAACTCAAGCTATACTAAGAAATCAGGGGGGAAAGTCCTCAAAAACCCTCAAAAATAAGTCTAACGTACTATCCAGGTACATTACTTGTTTGTATGTGCCCAAGGGACTTGGCATCCTACTTTCTAGCAACTATTCTAGTTCATAGATACTTGTTCTGCCATCTTTATTGCTACTCTATTCATAATAGTTAGGAAATGCCCTTCAACTGATAAATAGACAATGAAAATGTAACACATATACACTATGAAAACTATTCAACCTAAAGAAAAACGAAATCATGAACTTTTCAGGAAAATGAATGGAACCCAAAAAAGATCATGTTACGTAGATAATGCAGACCCAAAAGACAAAGATCATATGTTCTCTTTCATTGATCCTTCTTAGCTCTTAATTTTAAGATGTGAGTTGTTAAAGTTATTTTTGTAAAACTGTGTTTGTTTCTCAATTTCTCTCTTAATCTGGCTATCACACAATTCACTAAGACTCTTTTATATTTGTTTAATACTCAGCTTCACAACACAATAACTGAGCAGTTACTACTCTATTCCTTTTTTAATTTTATTGATTTATTCAGATACAACTCAATTGTTATCCCATCACTTGTATGCTCCCATTCCTCCCTCCCTCCCGCTTTCACCCTATTCCCCTCCCCAAGGTCTATGATGGAGGGAGACCTTCTTCTCCACTATATGGTCATAGGCTATCAAGTCTCATATTGGTAGTTTGTTTATTCTTTCTATGAGTGCCACCAAGCCTCCCCATCAAGGGGAGGTGGTCAAATATGGCACACCAGAGTTCATGTCAGAGTCAGTCCCTGCTCTCCACATAACTGTGGAGAATGTCCTGTCCATTGGAGTAGTACAAGAAGAACTACTTTATTCTTATTTTACATATATATATAATAGTATTTATTTGTCCACAAAAAATAAAATCATAACATTGTCAGAAAAAAGATGGGACTGGAAATTTTTTTCCTAGCTTTTGAGACAGTGTCTCAATATCTAGGCCTGGATGGCCTGAGACTCTCTCTGTAGACCAGGCTGGTCTTGAACTTACAGAGACCCATGCCATTTGCCTCCTGGTGGCATGCATCCCCACACCTGGCAAAATTGGAAATTCTACATTAAACAAATATCCCATACTCAGAAATTCAGAAATGTTACATTTTCTTTGGGGTCTGACATTTTCTTTCATAGGGAGATCCTAGACACACTCTCTCTCTCTCTCTCTCTCTCTCTCTCTCTCTCTCTCTCTCTCTCTCTCTCTCTCTGTGTGTGTGTGTGTGTGTGTGTGTGTGTGTGTGTTATGAAACTAGAGAAGATGAGATATGAAGAGTGAGTGCCAAGGTAGGGCTAGGAAAAGAGAAAAAGAGAAAGGAGATAGGGTAAGGTAAATGTCTGACATAAAAGCAGAAAGGGGGTGATAGCAGAAAAGGCAAGGAAACCAGAAAGAAAGGTCAGGGGTGGGAGAAAAGCACCAACAAAGCAAGTTATATATGGCAATTCCATAATCAAAAATCAGTATTTTGTATGCTAATTAAAACATAGTACAATAATTTAAAAGAATAGTGAAACAGAATGAAATAAAGTTGTAAATTGATGTACATGAATTTCTTGGGACACTGTTGTGCACACGTGATAATGTGTTACTATTGCTATAATCTATAATTTTTTAATACTTTTATTTATTACACATGTATAAAACAAAATACATACAGCAGAGAGAACCATGTGACAATCATGAGAATAATGTAACTACTGTATTCTTAACCTACTAAGCTAATCAATTTCCCTTCAGCATACCTCCCAGAGATACTTGCACTTTGTTTTCCGTTCTCCAGCTCCTCTCCTCTGATGTCACTTGGACCTCTCTGGTGACTGAATACTTCACTTTCTCTTTAATTTCCTCACTCCTGGGTGGCAGGAAGTCCAGCCCCATTCTCTCCCCTGCTCAGCGATTGGCTATAGGCTGCTTTATTGGCATATTGGGGGACAACTGGGGAGGAGTGTTTACACAACATTGAGCAGGAGATTCTCAGAACAAGGATTGCAACCAGATATGGAAAGCACAAAAATCAACATTTGAGTTACACAATAACCTTGTGCCTACAGTGAGTACAAATCCTGAAGTAACTGTAGAAACCAGGGTAGTAAAACAAGGAATAATGTAATTATATTATAACCCCCCAAAAAATAGATCAATACACATTACAACATAAGATCTATGACAATGAAAGTAAAATGTTTGTAAAAATGTAAAACTAATTATTAAAGCATATTCACTTATAAAATTTAATTTAATATTTAAAATAATTATAAGGAAAGCAGAAGCTATTGTGTTAAAAACACACACAAAAAATAAGTTGGTAGAGAAAGTTGTTAAATTTTTTATCTTGCAAGAATTAAAAATTAGTTACACTTGCTGTGTATGAATAATTATGGTAGTTTCATATTAAAATGCAATTCAAGTGTATAGGTTTCCTGAAAACTGTAGAAAAAACACACATGACAAATCTATCTGAAAGTTATCAAGGTTTTACTTTCTAGAAATAAAAGAAGTGTGGTCAGAGAAACTTCTTGTAGTATCTGGGAAATGAGCACAGGGACACACAACTGGACAGTCTGTAGAAAGTAAAAGACTCTGGAGCACTGAGCCTTAAATGCGATGTCCATATCAAACCCCTATCCTCAGATCTTGGGGATCTATGCAGAAGAGGAAGCCTAAAGACTGTAAGAAACAATGATAGCTGACTCCAGGGAAATGCTGCCATCCAGACACAGCAGGACTAATGTGCATATGGACTCAGACAGTGACAGATGTATAGGACCTGATAGACACTCAGAGGAAGGATAAGCAGGCTACCAAGATGAGACTTGATAGATAGCCTATGGCCATACAGTGGGGGATGGGGGAGGAGGTTCCCTTCCATCATAGACCTAGCGAAGGGGAATAGGGTGAAAGTGGAAGGGACGGAGGAATGGGAGGATACAAGTGAGGGGAAAACAATTGAGATGTAATCCGAATAAATAATTAAATAATAAAAAAAGTAAAAAGAAAACCTAGACAGGGTCCCAATTCCAAGAGGGGGAAGTGAACCAGGTTAGCTCTAACCTAAAAGCTATAATAACCACACACTGGTGCAGGCTGCATGCCAGAAGTAGTTGATAGGCACAAAACAAACTTCATGTTTATTTCTCCATGTTTATTTGTTTGGTTTTGTTTGTGGAAATTTTGTTTTATGTTATGTGATTTTTCCCCCCTTTTTGTTGTACTGGCTTTTCTTTTTGTTTATTTGTGTCGGGGAGTTGGTTGTTTTGTTTTGTTTTTGAGATAGGGTTTGTCTGTGTAGCCTTGGCTGTTATGGACTAACTTTATAAATCAAACTAGCTTTGAACTCAGAAATCCACCTGCCTCTGCCTCTATGAGTGCAGAATTACAGGCATTCACCAATATGCCTGGCTGTGTGTATGAATTTTTTTCTTTTTCTTTTCCTTTTTTCTTTCTCGTTCTTTCTTTCTGTTTTCCTTTTTTTTTTTTTTTTTTTAGAAAGAGAGAGGGCATTAACAGAATCAAGGAGGAATTCAGGGAAAGGAAAAAAACATGATCAAATTACATTGTCTAAAAAGATATTTTGAATTTTTTAGAAAAGAAAAAGGAGAGGAGAGGGAGAGGATTAGGAGAAGGAGGGAGTGAGGGAGAGAAAAAAATGGAGACAACACATATGGGGAAAGCAGGGAGGGAGGGAGAAAGAAAGAGGCCATTTTAAATAGTCTGTAGCTAATGCCCAACTTTCTCATTATCTTTCTAAAAAAATCAAAGCATTTCAGAACTATTGAACACTTTGCTGAAGATGGTTTACTGCACTGTGATTTATGGTCTGTTCCAAGCCCATATATCACAAGAAAAATCAGTGGGGAAAGGGTTGACTCAAGGGTTCTGGTTGAAATCATGCTCTAAGTTATATAACGCCTGCCGGAAACCTCAGAAAATTCATCATGTGCACGCGCCATTCTGCATGCTACACTTCATCCATACACACACACACACACACACACACACACACACACACACACACACACACGGCAATCCAAAGCTAGCATGTTTTCCTATGTTTCTAGGTAGAAACATCCAGCCCCTGCAGACTAGATTGACAGATTTTATATCAGAATTACAGAGACTTCACAGGGCATAGGTGAGATGAGCATCCTGTAACTTAGCTCAAAGTACAGCTTCTTATGTGTTGTTCTTCCTGTACTACAGTTGACTGCTACTAAATGCTATACTGTCATGAAATAGACAAGATACTTAGAACGCATTCTTGAAGAAACTGGGGAACATCTTCATTTCTTCAGAGAACAAAACTGGAATTATAAGTCCAGAGCATTCTCTATTTCAAAATATTTTAGAGGCTGTTTTGATTTTGCTGTAACTCACAACAAAAATCATTTTGTAAAAGTACTAACGTAATTATTATTTTGGGAATACATACACAGGAATTCAGAGCAAATATTTGAACCATTGTTTTAAAGCCTGAATTTCATATTGTTCCTGGTTTTGTTATTTAAAATATCAACAAACACCCACTTATACAACATTCAAAGGAACATTTAGATTCTTGGCAAGAAGGCTGGAAGGATGGCTCAATGGTTAAGAACACTTGCTGCTCTTTCAAAAGACCCTAGATGCATTCCTAGAACCATGTTGAGCTGCTTACACAGAGAAGTAACTCCAGCTCATGGCGAACTGATGCCCTCTTCTGACCTCTACAGATATTACAAACCACACATGATAAGCAAGCATGTGCGTACACACCCACGCGTGCGGGCGGGCGTGCGTGTGCACACACACACACACACACACACACACAAACACAAATATAGGGAAAGAGAGACAGAGACAGATGGAAAGAGAAACAGAGAGACTCCTAAATAAAAATAAATGTACCTTTAAAACTAAAAGACTCCTAACAATAAAAAATATATATCTATATCAAATCAACAGGTACTCTTGTAATGCACAATTCTCAGTATTAAAATAAACATACAAAATATATTGCTAAACCTTTTTGGTTTTGAATTTTAGTAGCACTAATAAGACATACTTGTTATAAAATAAAATGTATTTGTTTAAGTATATAATTCAAGGGCATTGTTATATATATGATTATACCTGTATATATAATCATCAGCACAATATGATAAATGAACCTTTTCACAAATTCATCATATCTCATGATACAGTTCAATTACCCTTTCTTCCTTTTTTACTTTCTCTTCCTCTCCTGGGCACTCACTGATCTCTCTGAGATCCCTATAGAAATCTGTTCATTTTCTAGGATTTAATATAAATGGTAACATTTACAATGCAGTATTGTTTTCCTTTGGGCTCTTTTACTTGAGAAGATGCTTTGATGATCCACCCATTGTGTCTGAGTACTTATATTAATGAATCTCATTCCAGTATATGAATCATCTGTCATTTGTTTTTCTATTCATTTGATAGGTGTTTGAGTCGTTAGTTTTCTACTGTTACCACTACACCTGAAACACACATTTATGTCAAATATTTGTATGCCCATATGCTTTCATTTCTCTTGGGATTCTTGCAGGAGCAGAATACACAGCTCATATGATTGATGCATATTTTAGAGAGGCATCAAACTATACTCCAAAATGTGAGAATCATTTTCTGAAAGCTCCTGTACTTACTTACCAGGCCAAGATTACCTGATATGGCCGTGAGGAATTAAACCAGGGTGGTAAGAGGGGCCACAGTAAAACTGAGGCTGTGACCATTTTATGGAAAGCAACCAGAATTTTTATACTTTTATCAGAAATAGAAGATAATGACAACTTCCAAGATCAATACAGTTGCAATTGTCAAAAGACAACGGCAAATTCATGCTATACAGGATACACAAGATTAGTGTCTAAGACCAATTGTCCTGTCAAAATTTCATGTTTTCTTGACTACTAAGGGAACATCCAGAGAAACACAGAACAGTTGAAAACTTCATTGCCTGAAGGGGTGCATCAGTCTCTCCGGAATTGAAAGGCACATTGTATCCAAGGAGCCATGGTCTCTAACATGAAAAAAAGCACCACTATGATGCATGTCTCTTGAGTTTTTCAGTTTTTATTAGTATTTTTCCTTCTCAGTTGGTAAAAACATAACCTTGTGTATACCTGGGAGTGAGGTTATTCAGGGAAGATGTTGAGACACATCTACAATTTCTGCCAGAAGCAGGTGCTCTTCAGATTAGTTTCTTCATCAGCGAATATGCTTTGGTTGTTTGCCTGTTTCATATTAGTTGGTTTCTTTGAACATTTAAATTTATTGGCTTCAAAGTATTCATGTTATTACCTCATCACTCATTAAATATTTTAGACTCTATAGAGGTAGCGCTTTCTTTTTTATTATTATTAATTTATTCTTCTTACATCTCAATGGTTATCTCATCCCTTGTCTCCTCCCATTCCTCCCTCCCTCCCATTTTCCCCTTACTTCCCTCCCCTATGACTGCTTCTGATGGGGACTTCCTCCCCCTGTATATGCTCATAGGGTATCAAGTCTCTTCTTGGTAGCCTGCTATCCTTCCTCTGAGTGCCACCAGGTCTCCCCCTCCAGGGGACATGGTCAAATATGAGGCACCAGAGTACGAGTAAAAGCTATACCCAACTCTCCACTCAACTGTGGAGAATGTCCCGTCCATTGGCTAGATCTGGGTAGGGGTTTGAAGTTTACGGCCTGTGTTGTCCTTGGCTGGTGCCACAGTTTGAACAGGACCCCTGGGCCCATTAAAAGATGTATTTATTTATTATGTATACAATGTTCTGCCTGAGCATATACCCACAGGCCAGAAGAGGACACCAGACCTCATTATAGATGGTTATAAGCCACCATGTGGTTGCTGGGAATTGAACTCAGGACCTTCGAAACAACAGTCAGTGCTCTTAACTTCTGAGCCATCTCTCCAGCCCCAAGTGCTTTCTTTCCTAAAGTTTATTTATTCTGTTCATCTTCTCAACAAACAGATTTTTGCTTGTTTCAACTTTTTTTTTTTTTTTTGCTTTGTTTCCATTGGCTTTTCTCTAGTGTATTTTTTTCTTTCTTTATACTGACAATCTGTTTAATTTACTTCTATTTATTCAAGGTTGAAATTGAAATGATTGTTTTTACACCTTTTCTAGCATACACAAAAACAACTTCCACAAGTGCTTTTGCAATGGTGTCTCAAGTACTTTGAGATTACATATATATATTCATTTTTATTTGACACAAAATATTTTGTATTCCCCATTTCAATTTTTCTGTTGTTACACTAGCAATCTGGAGGAGTTTTCTTCAATTCTAAACTGTTTAGGAGACACTGAAGTGACTTTCTGTTACTATTTATTGATAATATTTCACTGGGAGCTAGAAAAGATGAGCTGTGTTGCAGGAATCTTGTTAGACAAAAGATAATCTGATTTATGGGCATAATATGATATTTTGTTAATAAGCAGTGTTTACTTAAATATAATGAGTAAAGATAACATTTTTGTCAGTAAATAATATCTCAATTCAATTGGTGGTAATTTCCCAATCTTATGGATCCATAATAATTTTTTCTATCAATTCCTATTTATCTACTGAAAGATGTACATTTAAATCTGATTAAAATATAAGCAGATGCTTATAATAAAAATATAGAGCACTACACCTCCTTTGTGATCTTATTTTCTTTTACTTCATGTATCTTGAAAATATTGTACTAGTTTTATTGAAATTCAAAATAATAAACTTATTATTTACTCTAAAATATATTTTGCCTAATAATATAACTTGCCTTTCTAGCTGTCTTGGAATAATGCTTTGATGTAATGAGTTTTTCCATGTGTAATGATTAATTCTTGCATTTATGTTAAGTACAGATGTATTGAAGGCACTCAGTAGAATTAGTGTCACTATTTGAAGTAATCTGACAATATCTTCCTATAAATTAAAACACTCAACATTTATTTTTGTGTAACCTGAATATTATTTTAAGAAAACTTTTTATTAAGTGCAGTTGTTGTTTGTCCTTGTATTGCTTATGGTTTGGGTGTCAAATGTAAGAAATTTTTGTTAACCCTTTGATCCAGAAGACAATCTTTGTGTTTCTTCTAAAAGTTTTATAGTTTATATTTTCTTCTTTGGTCTATTTTAAGCTCATTTTCTCAAGCTAAAACTTGGTCTGAAGGATATTCTGGCAATATGGATGCGTTTTTGCTTCAGTACTATTTGTTTAAAAGCTTATTATTGTCTTTCAAATTGCATTTACACCTTTGTCATGAATAAATTGGACTGCATAGTGTTTGGCACAGATTCAGACTTATGGAGCAGTGAAACAGCATGGGAAACCTGGAGTGAGACCCACACATCGACAGCCAACTGTAGCAAAGACACTAAGAACAGTCATTGAAAAATTACATTTTTTTAATAAATGCTGCTGGGAAAATTAAATAGGTAAATGCAGAAAAGTGAAACTAGGCCCTTATTTCTCAAATTTTCCAAAAATAAACTGGAAATTAAGATCTTTAAACTTTTAACTTATAAAGTAATCAGATGTAAGGGTAAGAGATTTTAGAGTGCCAGCATAGACAAAGAGGTGTTGGCCATGACCCTTAAAAACAAAAACAAACAGGAAACAAAGGTAAAGATGAAAAAAATAATAAGTTCACAGTAAGCGTAATGGTTATCTGTGTTCTGTGAGTGTGTAGCTGAGTACTGCTAATGTGGCCTGACTAAATCTGGCCAAGGCTATTACAGTCAGTGTATTAGTAAAGTCACTAATTAGTAAGTCATCAATAGCTACTGAGTTAAGAAAGTTTATCTGCTCTATGAACAAGAACATCAATTCCATGGTTCATTCATGGACTTGTTCATTCATTCATACATTTGTTAGTCTATTCACGTACTCAAGTCGGCCAGTATTGGTGATTTTTCCTACTTTGCCTAAAAGTGCACAAAAGAATGTACAATGGAAAACTGTCCTACGTTTAGTGACTCATGCTGGGCTCTCACTGGTGCTTACTAAGTTTCTGCCTCTGCAGATTCAACAGAGCTGGCCTTTTGTTTTTATATTTAGCTGGAGACACATTTAATGTCAAACTTAAAGATTATGTTTTTAAAAACCAATATGGGTGATAAGAAGGTAACGCAAAGGCAGACTACGTGCTGTGCACGTGTGCATTATACCCTAGAAATAACTCCCAGCACTAAAGAAAATAACTAAAATTAAAAGTAATACAGGATATGAGCATAGCAGGAAAATAAATTTTAAGAGGAAAAAAATGACACATAATCAAATATAATACCCTTGTTGTGTAGTTGTATGGCATGCTAGGATGCAGGTAACTTCAGAAAAATAGACAATATGGTTAGCTTTGGTGTCTTCTCAGACACTCATTCTTCTAAACCTCACTCATATCTTAGGTGTATGTTGTCTGAAGCTTTGTATTAAATAGAACATTCTAGAACATGTTAGACCCATGGTGGGTGAACAAAAGCCTTTGTCCCTAGTACCCAGACTTGAACTCATGTCTCTAATACTGTTTCAAAGGCAAAAAATAATACCCAATTCTTTTGTGAACATATGGCAATATGAATTCAAAATATTGTATATCAGACATAGATTTTATTTAATTGCTTAAAGGTCTTCATTTTTACTTTCCCTTTGTTGTGAGAGAATTATGTTTTGAAGCATGGCTGTCATATTTGCTGAGTGGACAATGACTTGCTGAGTAGACAGTGAATGACCCTGAATGAATACAGCTTTCCTCTAAAATCCTTAAGAATCAATATATAATCTTTTCACCTTTCTCTTCTTTTTCTGTAAGGCATAACTCATTGGAAGAGAAACCTAAATTGAGCATCTGCCTAAGGGAACCCCAGCTAACCTATGGTGATGTTCACAGTAGTCAAGAAATGCTATTGTTTCTCTGAGCTCTTCTGATATGGAGGCTTGAGTCCCTGGCATAGTTCTACTCCAGATATGAAAACTGAAGAGACAACAGGACTATTAACCTAAGATCTCACAGAAATCCAAGGGAGGCTGGCAGACATCAGTGATCTCACACACAGATGGTCAGTCTGTCACAGGGTTCTCTCTTACTTAGCTCCTGTTCTTACTAGATCCTCAACTGATTGAAAAAGGGCCACTCATGTAAAGAAGGACGACGCTTTTATTCAGATTGTAGATTCAGTTCTTGATTTCATTCAGAACCCTAGAAAACACACACAGAAATAGTTTCAATAGATATCTAGTTTTACAATTCACTTGATACATGAAATAGTTTCTAATGCAGTAATATCCAGAAAACCTGTCAGTTGTGCATTTGAGTGTTTTGCTTTTTTATTTGGATATTTGGTTTGTAAAGTGCTGATTCCCTGGAGTTAATGGAAACTCTGAATGAGCAATTTTATTTCCCTCTTTTCAGCCCAGGTGATTGGCAACATACAAACAGGATAGAATGTAAGTGGCTTCCAAATGAAATTAGGCCAGGATTTTAAAACTCTACAGGGAAAGGTATTTAAAAACAGGAAGAGTGAGAACCATCTTCTGGAGGGCTGGCTTTTGTTCCACCACTAAGAATTGTCTTATTTTTCCCTCAGCCTGAAGACAGGTTCAATCAATATTAACTGGATAGAAATGAATAACAGTCTTAAGGTGGCTGCCAACAAAAATACATGGTCTGCAGGTTTTACAACACAAGTAGTATTTAATTTAAAAAGCACAATGGATATATGATTCACCAGAATGTCTTAAAATGTGAACACTTAGAGTTTTCATTATAAATCAATAATTAGAAATGATCAAGAAGTTCTTTACAACTTTCTGATAGAGTAATTTTTCATAGAGTAATGCTTACAAGGCTCTTCCTTCTTTCTGTCTCCTTCCCTCCTTCCTTCCTTCCTTATCCTTCTTATCTTTCTTATTTCCTAATTTCCTACTTTCCTGTAATGTAGTGACTGCAGATGGAAAAGTTTGGAAAGGCAGAAAAGTTCAGAGAAATTTCAGTATCACATTGGCGTCATACATTTCAAGCGCTGTACTGGAAATTTTTGACATTTTATGCGTTGTTTTATATAAATTCCATATTGAGCAATATTTTAAAAGCAAATCATCCAAGTTGAATTTTTCAAATCTATGTGATTTTCATTCAAGTCAAGAAACAAGGAAATGCCCTTAAATTTCTCTCTATTCTGCTCTGGTAATGATGACGCCAGGTTTGTAGTGAGCAAAATGCCCATCATGGTCCCCAGCTCCATGTGGTGACGACGCTGCTCGCCATGCACCAGCAGTCATCTCATGAAGAAAAGAAAAAAATGTGCTTTTTAATTTTATTCATCTTATCATTGTGTTTTTGAAAAAAAAAGAACATGTTAAAAGCAAATGACTTTGGTCATCTGTGAAAAGATACGTAGTAAGAACATACTACAGTGAGATAAACTTGAGAACAAAGGCGGGTGAGACTCATTTACACAGGGAAAAAAAACCCCATACAGAACTGGAAATAAACAACCACAGCAAAAGGAATATGAACCCTTAGTTAGTACACAATGGAGGAAGAGTAGAACATGAGGTTTTCCAGAGAGTAGCTGTTTTCTAGGCTACTGATGAACAAACATCAAATAGAATGGAAAACAGTAAATGAAATAAAGAGAAATGTGTCAAATCTATGGAGACTCTGATTGTCAGATGATATAGTGGGAGGTGGGGTGGAATATTGTAGGTGGGTAATCAGCTCAAGGAGGTAGCTGGACCTCTGACTGGGATGGGGGATGGATTCTAGCAGGGCGTTTATCACTGAGAATGTACCCAAACAGCTTTCAGAGGATCCTCAAACCCAAGCTAGGAACAACCTGGAAAGGCAGATCCAAAACCACGCACTGCACAAGTGCTGAGCCCGGACAAGCACAATGTAGCATGACTCAGGATTTCTAATTCCATTCTGAGGCTGCACCAACGCAAAGATGCTGAGCTGTGCACACCTTCGTTGTTGTTTCACGCCTTGGAGCAAAGACAAAATACATAAAGGTGTAACCTGTTGACATCATGAGCCTCATTCTGTATTCTAGAACATATCTATACCATTTTTAGTATTTTTAGGAGTTCACTTGAAAAGCTATATTTATTATCATCCTCCAAAACCCAATTTAAAATATTTTTCTCTAGACATATTTGGTGCCTAGAGGCTTGAGCCTTGCTAGGGTGAAAGAACAGCAACGTTTTGGTGGGTGTAGGTCATAGATCTACAAAACCTCAGTGTTACCTAATCACAAAATAAATACATGCTAAGTTCTAAATATGTGAAGAGTGCAGTTTCCAGATGTCCATACAAGTGGAAACAGGAGGACATATGGCGAAAAAAGGAGAGATGGAGGAAGAGAAATAAAGAAGTTAGGAAGAAAGAAAGGAGAGGGAGAGGAAGAAATAGAAAAAGAAAGGTGTATATATGTGTGAGAGATGATAGATAATAGGTAGATGGATAGAGAGAGCTAAAGGATGGACCAATGATAGATGATATATAGATAGATAGATAGATAGATAGATAGATAGATAGATAGATATCTGTGCTTTTAGGAAGCTTATATTGTAACAGGAGCAAAATAGAGTGATCATAAACCGCAATGAATGCTGAATGGTATAAGCAAAATGGAAATATTAAAGATATAAAATTAAAACAGTCAACAAGAGACCAGTTATGAGAATTTTATTGTAAATTAATTTTTTATCATCGGCCACATTAAAGTAACAGCTGAGGCCAGAATAAGGGTTTTAATCACTGGATGTCTTCAGGTAAAGGGTGGTGAGAAAATCCTGTAACCGGTGATGCCTGACAGCAGAATAAGAAAACAAAATAATTTATTTTTATTTGTTACAATTTATTCACATTACATCTCAATTGTTATCCTCCCACTCTTATCTTTTCTTTCCCACCCTCCTTCCCTCTTCTGCTCTATTCTCCTCCCCTAGATATCTGGCAGTGAGGAGGACCCTCCTCCTGGCCATACCCTATCAGGTCTCATCAGGAATGCCTGTATCCTCTTCCTCTGTGTGCCCAAAAGGCCATCAAATTGTGGGCACTAGAGTTCATGCCAGAGGTTCAGCATCATTCTCACCTTCACCTCCCCCCACTCCAATACAAAATGACTTTATTGGAGAATGCAGGCAAGAGGCAGAGTGATGGAGTCAAGGGGGTAAAGATGGACCAGATCATTACTTCTAGTGATGGGGACTGCCTAAAAAGAATCACACAGAGAAAAGGTGTGTTCTTTTTTAAAATTTTTTATTAATTTACTCTTGTTACATCTCAATGGTTATTCCATCCCTTGTATCCTCCCATTCTTCCCTCCGTCCCATTTTCCCCTTATTCTCCTCCTCTATGACTGTTCCTGAAGGGGATTTCCTCCCCCTGTATATGCTCATAGGGTATCAAGTCTCTTCTTGGTAACCTGCTGTCCTTCCTCTGAGTGCCACCAGGTCTCCTCCTCCAGGGAACATGGTCAAATGTGAGGCACCAGAGTACGTGAGAAAGTCATACCCCACTCTCCACTCTACTGTGGAGAATGTTCTGTCCATTGGCTAGATCTTGGTAGGGGTTCAGGCTTTATAATCATCTTTCTACCGTTTGTGTGGAAAGGATTTTGGAAGAGTGCATTCGTTAAGGAGCCTGGGAAAAAGTCATGACAGGGAAGACAAGATGGGCCAACGGTATAGTTAAATGCTGGAAGGGAAAAGTCATGTTAAGGACTTCACCCTTTGGACAGAAGAGTTAGAAGATGAAATGCCATGTAGATGGGAATCCAATGAGTGCGGCAGGTTTCTGTAGGGTTAGATCTGGGGCATAGTTCTGATCGCTTCAGTTTGAGCTGTCAAGTAGAGAGTCCACGACTTATGTGGGCAGTGCTGGCATCCTCTATGTGATCCAACAGCTCAGCTCATAAGCATGTGAAAGGAAAGGACAGCCTGGGGCCTTGATTGTGCACATATGTGTAAAGATTCATCCTCTCAAATTCTTAATATTCTACCAGATGTCTTTTTTGTATTATTGTCTTACAATAGAACAGAAATAGATCAACGTACCCAAAAAACTGACAGAGAAGGAATTTAAATGGCATATTTTGTTCAAGATCCAATCCAGGCACCTTTCAAAACTCTGGAATACTTTTAGTAGGGGATTTTCAGAGTTTTGTTTGTTTGGTCATTTGGTTCAATTTATGCTTTTTTATTTTAGAAACAAGGTATCACACTGTAGACCAGATTGGCCCTAAAGTCAGAGTAATCCTCCTGCCTCAGCATCCCACTGTGCAGAGACTACAGGCTTGACCTATTATGCCAGGTACCTAGGCCTATTGTTTGGTTTTAAAAAATAATCCATTTTTGAATATTTCTATGAAATCCAAATATCATTTTATATGACACAGTTGTTTTGTTTCAATATAGAACATTTCTAAAATTCCAGTATCACAAAGCAATCATAAACAGGCTAGAGCCAAGGCTATTGCCGTGATTCCTTTGCTCCATGAAAAGTCATGTTAGTGAAGAGATTAATTAATTACATAGATTCAAGTCCACCGTGATTTCCAGGTGGATCGATGGGATGGAAATGATTCCTGGCCATTCAGGGACCATGGCATAAAAGAATAACTTGGAAAATGATCCTGATGTTTCCTCTAAGCCTATTTTGTTTTTTGTTTTTCCTTTTGACATTATAGTATAATTACATCCTTTATACCTTCTCATAGTTATTTTTATCTGTGAAGCTTATATAACTATAAATGAAAAGCAGCAAGTCTCCTTTACCCAAAGCTAAAGAATTCAATTTCAGCTATAAAGTTGCTTTATAGAGCCTCTATCCTACCCATACAAGTACTTAAGGTGATAACGCAAATATAAGGCAACCTCCTATTTTATTTTATTAGTGTATTTTACAATTCTGAAGATACACAAGCTTCAGAGCTCATAAACGCCAAGGTCTTGAAGACTTTACCTTCCTATAAAGTGCCTTTTGAAAAGGGATACTGCCTCCAACCTGTAAATCTACTGCTACCCTTGAGGGAGCCTAGATTTATCTGTTCTCAATTTATAAGCAAATCCACTGTTAACCTATCTCACCCCTCCAGCAATAACGAGCTGGTTTATGATTGATGGCCAATGAGTCAATGGGAGGCGATTGCAACTAAAGTTACAAAAAGGGTAGAGGGAGAAGCTAATAAATTCTGCAGTGTTTAGTAGATGGGATGAAATCAGCTGTATACCTCACAGCCTTCTTCCTGAAGAAACAATTGACAGTTTTATGTTGTATGTCCTTGGTGACAATGGGATGTTAAGCTAGGAATGATTGCTTCAGTCAAGCACTGCAAAGCTGTTTCTCCAACAATCCTGTGAATTTCTGTTTATAAACAGTTACAGTTCATTGTGGTTTTCATTTCTTGCAATATTTTTACTCACATGAGTTGGTGTATTGTCATATTTTAATTGTACACAGTACTCAGTTTCATAAGGATGAATTTGGCTGAATAAGTATGAATTTACTTTTACAAGATTAAAAAACATTAAAATAAAAATAAAACAAAAAAGCCATGTCTGTGGTTTGTACATTTGTGTACCTCAAATTTATGTTTGAAACTCACTCCTAAATGTACAAGGAGGTAAGGTGCTTTAGAAAGGTTAAGGCCATGAGTGTGGATTCTCTATGATAGAAAAGGCCCAAAGGAGCTATCTTTACCTTGATTGTATTAATTTTTAAAAAGGTTAGGCAGAAGCTGCCATCTACAAGCCAGAATGCAGTGGTTCTCAATTCAACTCTAGAACTATGAGAAAACTGTCTTCTCTATAAACCACTCAATTTAATGAGCTTTGCTATAGTGCCTAGAAAGAATGCACACACAGAAGAAGGAAGGCAGGAAGGAAAGAAAGAAAGAAAGAAAGAAAGAGAGAGAGAAAGAAAGGATGGAGGGAAGGAGGGAAGGAGGGAGGGAGGAAGGAAGGGAGGGAGGGAGGGAGGGAGGGTGGGAAAGAAGGAAGAAATACTACACACTGACTGATTTAAACAACAAAAGTTTATTTTGGCCAATTTTAATTGCCTCATCAAAGGGTCGCCATCAGATACAGTCATGCATTGAAGTAATAGGCTTACAGCTTTAACACAGATTGTCATGAGGCACAATTCAGTCGCAAAGATTTTTGTTAGTGTTTGTTGTTTTCGGCTATCAGCTCTTAGTTCAAAAAATATTTTATTTCCCATCTCTTCCTTCAGGTGACCCCAGGCTAGAGTTATCACTCTTGACTCTGAACTTTCTACACATAGTTATTAAGATTTGGGCAAAGGCTTCATTACGTCTCAATGATTTCCAATGTTGTCACAATCTGTTTCAGTTTATTTTCCTGCACAAGCAGCCTCTCTCAAGGTACAGCTGTTTGTCTCGGCCATTTCTAACAAGTGTTCTCCCCAACTTGTCCATTGTCCTTCTAAAGTAGATCATTAATGCTGAAATGATATTTTGCTTTCTTGGCAATGCCCGGAGTAGGAGCGGACACTTTTCACATGAGCGAACTGCGTGCAAAATGTGTTCACTCTTTTATGAAAATAGCACTTTGCCCGACTTTGGCACACGAGAGGGTGGGCTGCTGAGGGATTTTGCATGCCTTACAGTAGCCACACAGAAATGCCGCTGTTCTGCCAAGGGCCCAATAAGCATTCAGCTTGTGCTCGAACTTCCTCGAAGTGAGGTTTAAAAGGCACACTAGAAGACTCATCACACGGGCTTTGACTAGGTCAGAGTTTACTAAAGACTGGGGTCCGGAATTCCTCAGCTCCTCCCTTCTTTACTACTTTTGTTTCTTTCTAAATGTAACGCTTTTCTTTAAAGTCAAAGTACACTCTCTCTTCTGTACCGACAGCGTCTAAGATCGAAGCATTATTTACTGTCTCCGCCATTCACATTCATGAAATCACCAATGCCGTGAGTTTACATCTTTGCCAGAAAGGTCTTACTTTGTTTACATCTGCACACAATTTACCCAAGAGCATAACTATTATTTTCTTTGAAAGGCAGCGCTCCGGTCAATACTTTTTATGATTGTTTTGTGAGAAAAATCGTCAGCGTTTTCCTTATAATAACAATTTCTCAGCTTTACAAACCATCCAATCAATATAATACTAAGACATACTGGATGACATCTGGCTATTAATCAGTGCAGCATGCTTGATCATTCCTACCTAATGGACACTTATTTTCTCTTGACATAAAGTAATCTACAGAAATTAAAAGCCCATGCATAGTAGCAAGTAGTCACCAAAAATGTTTTTAGGACACCAAACAAAAATTAAAGAAAAAAATTTTCAGAAAAACGCTGTAGTTTAGAAAGAAAAAAAAACACAAGAAATTGAAATTTAAATATATTGTGCATATTCTGATATGCTATTTTGCCTCATTTGCATACAAATAGAGTTTAATAACTGCTTTAATTTCTATATTCTCCCTAAAAGCAAAGAAGAAGACTCAAAATATATGTATTATTTTGTATAGGAAAATATGTTAATATTCACCAAATAATTACCTAATTTCCATAGTGATTAGACGTGTCTGCAGTAAAGCACCTTTTATAAATATACAGAAGGAACATTACACTCAGTGAAATTTGACAAGTGAAATAATAAGCAAATCTAATAAGGAAAATTGTATGCAGGTGAAAGACTTCTAGTACATTATTTTTAATATGACTTTATTACTAATGTCAGAGTAATAAGTCAAGTCCTTAAGCATGCTGTGCATCATATGTAGTGAGAGAGGGAAAGCAAATATAATATAGTTAAAAATATTGAACATGATCAAATACATCTGGAAGAGATGGATTCCTTGGGGAAGAATTTCCACCTCCATAATTTCAAGCGGAGTAATCTATTTTATAATTAGCCGAGAAAAAAAAAAACGTTCCTTGCTATATGACCATGACTTCTAAGACATTACTCAGAGGAAGTATTTACAATTCAAAGGCTCAGGTGCATACTGAAAATACGAACGTGACTTTTACTGTTGTTAATGTTCTTTTAAAATCATCCTCGGGAAAGATGAGCCGATGCTGACTGGCATTTATTGTGTGGAACACTGGCTGGAATGTAGATGCATGGCATTTGAAATTAGGAGGCACCTTTGCAGGAACGCGTATTTATGCTGTTCGGAATCATTTTTCTTCACAGGAACCTTACTTTGGCGCCTTTTTATCAAGCTGTATTATCACTGAGCTTCCATGTTTATAATTATTTCAATTACCCGCTCCTACCCCATCCATCATTTTTTATTTAGCTTTATTCATTTCAAAGAAAGATGCCTCTCAGCTTTCAACATTGTAAATGCGTTGAGTGCAGACACTCGAATCTAAGCCTAGAAGCTTTGTGAGAACCATCTAAATGAGCAAGCATATGTCCGCATCAGTGATGGAGGAGATGATGGTCCTCACTGTATGTTCTCTGCTGCTTTCTTTGGTGTTTCTGGTGGTCTGAGACACAACTCTCACAACAAATAAGGAAGGTGGCAATGGACGTGAAGAATGAGTAGGTTGAAAGTCTACTTCATGACATTCCATCCCCAGCACCCGGAACTGGGCAATAATCCTGGGCTTCTTGAAAAATAGTGAGCAACAGTTCCTACAATCGTCTAATGGAGGGCGCTATAATGACAAGTGTCCACACCTTGGCCCTGGGTACGGACAGTCCTTGCTCATACTCCTTACGCATCTGACATTCAGTGCAACGTTGGAGCCAGAAGATTCTTTCTTTTTTTATGAGTATTGGTGAGGATTAATAGAAGAAAATAAATGATCATGAAAACTGTGTAACTGGCCCAGGTCTTTTACATGCCGACAGAGCAGCTATGAGTTTCCATGTGCAACTACACTGTTGTATTCAGAAAACACTGTTTTACTCTCCCATCTACTGGCTCTTACAATCTTCTGTCTACTTTTCCACCATGACTCCTGGTGTAAAGTTTATTGTACCTGAAATCAAATTGCACTAAAACTTGTTGGGAACGTGACGTCTGTAGATGAGGAAATGTAACAAACAGTTGTGAACGTCACTGCAATCCACATTGCTGAAGAAGAAAGATGACACTCAAGAAAATAACCCTGCGTAAACTCACTCAGGGTCTGAACTGTACGAGTCCATCCAGATAATTCCACAAAACATTTGCAATATTAGGATCAAAGCCAAGAAAAGCACATCGCAGATCAAACAAAATATCGGCAAACTGAATGCTTCCTTAGACTCACTGAGGCGAGGTAGAGTTTTTGCAAAAAAGACAATGGGTGCTTAGCATTAGAAAACTTTAGATTCTGACTCCTCTGCTTTACGGGATTTAAGAAAATATAGAGGTGCATGTAAAGTATCTGGCAGTTTCCAACTCACCAACATAATGAGAATTCTTTACACATCGACATGATGAGAAGTTTCATAACTGAGTAATTGGTGTTACCCAGAGACCTGGGTAAAGGAGGGTCCATTCAATATACCATGTTAAAACAATTGTTTATCCCAGCAAACTACATTTTGACAGGGCCAGTTATTCCTTGTTATATAATTATTCCACATGAAACTTGGAGCATATATCGTAAACTGTGAATGTTTTAGAATTACAATCTCCATAACATAATGGTGGCCCACCCTGTCCAACTTAATGGGATGCACTCAATCAAAGGAGGAGAAAGCTAATGCATCTCAATGTGAGTAATCCATGTGAAAACCAGCAAGGACTATCATTTGATGCTCTTAGCTGATCTTAATGACTACTACAGTCAAGGTAGACAGCATTGCTGTAGCTCACAGCTCTATGACTGATAGCAGCAGCCAAAGCATCACATGTGAGCTTATTAAATATGTGGCACTGCAGCCATGTCCCTCTCTGGCCTGCTCAGCTCCTGCATCTTGACTAGACTTCACTTATCTGCTCTCTGCCACACATGAAAACATTTGCTTTACTGACATCCTGCCTGCCTTCAAGAACTCCATAAATACGGACCCTCCCAATTTTGTTTTAGAAACACAGTGCATAATTGTTTATGTTTCAGAAAGTTCCTTTGCTTTATCTAAAGATGTGGGATCTGTCAGCAAGTCTCTCCGAGGGCAGCAATAATAGAAAATAATTTAAGTATTTAAGTGTACAGTGCAGTGAACTAAGTATTGGATCCACTTATCTATTTCAGTCCGCTAACTTTCCTGTAAAGAGAATAAAGCCAAACCCTCAGATTCTATGTGAGTTGCCAGATATGGAAGCTATTAAGGCAGGCTCCACATTGGAGCCAAGGAATCTTATTTCTTGGCCTACACTATTAATTTCTTTTATAGACTGTCTGTCTGATAAGATCAATATTTTCTTAAGAAGTTTCATTTTTTTGAACAGGGTCTCATTCTTGCTTCAGCCTCCTAAACAGCTGCAATAATACACATGTCTATAATATCGATAGGCCAGACTTACTTTCTGAAATTTTGATCAATGTAATCACAAGATTTTGTACGTATACTAATAAACTTAACAGTATGTGATTTCTGAAATATATTAATTTCTTGTGCATATCAAAAACTCTTATGTGTTGTCACTCCTGAAAACTTTGTGTATTTTATTTCTTCATTTTACAGAACTTTTATTTCCTCTTAGAGATAAAAAAGAAAAGCCCAAGATATTATTACTTGCTGATCATCAGAAAAGAAATTAGATAGTAAAGACTGAAAACTAATAAAGTTACTTAGAACGAATGGGCCCTGTAGAATTATGACAACATTGTGCCTCTTTTTCAGAATGTTCTTCTTTGTATTCTATTGAGAAACCTTATAAAAAAAAAACGACAGTTCCTAGTGCTCATGTGAAGGGTAACAAATTCTCAAAAATAATTTTAAATCTTTTACCAGCTTGACTTCCTCTATTTCCTCAGCTATAGAGCCTTCCAAGAGCTAAATAAGAAAGATTGCTAAATGATTGGTGAAAATGTGTGTTGGCAGTAAATGGTCACCAGACACAGAGTCATACACTTGAACACGCATCCCACTAGCAATATATGGGCATCATGTTGGTATTTTTGGACATTTTATTGTAGACACATGGAATGAAAAAAAAATGAGTGAAGCTAATTTTGATCACTTATTTTATTTAACTTGATATGTAAAGCATGTGATCATTTTGATTTAATTAATGCTGAAAATATTTAATGAGTTCTTTGAATTTTATCCTGTACACTTGACATTGCTGCCCATTTGTGTCTAGGTATCTGTGGCAAATGGTGAGTGTGCAAGTGTGTTGGGTAACACAGTGATAAAATTTTCTACCTGCCTGAGAGAAGAAGCGGTTAGCACAGTAGTTCTCAACCTTCCTAATGCTGCGACCCTTTAATGCACATTCTCATGTTATGGTGATGCCCAACCATAAAATTATTTTGTTTGCTACTTTATAACTGTAATTTTGTTACTTTTATGAGTAGCAATGTAAATATTTGATGTACAGGATACAGAACATATGAACCCCCTCCAAAACAAGGTTACGACCCACAAGTTGAGAACCACTGGATCAGTAAATCAGAAACAAATAGGTGACAATGTCTAACATGGGAAGAACTATCCATCAGGAAATTACAGTTCCTGCATGCTGTCCTCCTATTCTATTGTCTCTCATGGGGTGCAGAATGCTAACACTCCATGACCTTCCTTCTCGAATCCTGCTGTTAAATAATACACAATGTTTTCACTCTGATGTATATTTCACATCATATTATAATTTCATCCCATTAAAATTTATTCTTAAAGTGATCTTAATAATTGCACATTACTTAACATGGATTTTTATTCTTGAAAAATAAATGCCTGGCAATTAACACTTAGCATATGTTTTCATACTACAAACAGTATGATGAAGTCTACTATAGAATTAAGTGTACATATATCTAATTAGGCTTATGCATACATAATATCTTCCATGACATGAAAAATTGCTTTCTAGAATGAAGGCACCATTGCTATCTATTAGAAATACTCCACACCATAAGCACAACTCCACCATGGCTGGCAGAGTATGCTCACCACTTCAAACGTTCACATGCATTCTTGTTTGCTATAAACGTTGTTGTTATCATTAGTTGTTGGCTAGAGAGAGAAAGGGTGAGAAAACGAATATGGAAAATTTGCATTTCTTTTCATGCATTTATTATTTAAAAGAAGGAATTTATATATGGGGAAAATTATTTGCAAATATTTCTTGATCATAATAAAGATATGAATTCAGAGTATTTGTAGTTACGTGTTTACTTGTACCAATATTTTCTCATTTTTCTTGAAACTAAAATTCTAGCACTTTATTTCCATATTTTAAAATTATTTTCTCCTCCTCACAATAATGCTGATCTATGTTTCTCATTTTTTTTATTGTGGCTGGTTTTTTTATATGAATGTATTAACCAATCTTAAATTTATCTTTGAGAAATAATGGAAATGAATTGTACTTTAAACATTCTTTTAATGTTCATTAGCCTCAAAAGTTGGTTAATTGCCTCTTAGTTCCATGTAATCAGATATTTAGTCATGTTAAAACAATGACTTCACTGTTGCATGTTCTGAGCTGTATTTCACACGAGTTCAGTGTGAGTCTTTCCTAAATCAGGCGCAGATGACATCAGAAGTGTGAGGTTTAAAATTAATATAGTGTTTTCTTTACTTGGTCAGGCTCAGCTAATTGGAGAAGCAGGCAGAGAAAAGAGGCCTCCTTACCTAATGCAAGGCACATGCAGTGGTGTGCTTTTTGTGTTGAAACCCTTCTCTGCACTCATATAGGCTCTTCTGCTTTCTTTTTCTTGGCATAAGCTTCTTC
Source organism: Acomys minous (assembly GCF_964271855.1). NCBI lineage: Eukaryota > Metazoa > Chordata > Mammalia > Rodentia > Muridae > Acomys > Acomys minous. Next base: position 66,613,427 of record NC_140490.1, read on the forward strand.
GTCCACATCCAGACACAGTATAAATTCTGTTTGCCTAGGATGAAGAAACAATCCAGGTGTGAATAGATGACAAGTACCTCTGTGGCCATATCCAAATTCAGGAATGTTGCCTAATGGTACTCAGATTTCCACCACCAGAACTCTGAGTTACCAGTGCCTCCAACCTAAATGCCTTACCCATAATCTTTCATAACACACTAACACACACACAGACACACACACACACAGACACACACACACACAAACACACACACACACAGTGGAGAATGTGTCCCAACCAAATATGCATCATCATTTTTACAGATGGGGCTTCCATAGCATAGAAAGGTCCATCTTATTTCACTGGCTGTTAGCAGTATTGTCAGCAAAAAGGAGAATGGTGTTAAAATGTAAAATGCTTTGTTTGCATGCATAGAAATCTTGGGCATTCTCTGTCAGGAGCCAGGCATTTTGCATGTATTTTCAGTTAAGTGATGTAAGCCTTCACTTAAAAGGCCAGGTGATGGACGAATACCAGATTTTATTGAGACTATTATGATGAAAAGGCCATTCCTTCTTGGTACCATCCCTAGGGTTATGCTGCGTACCTCTCCTCCAATAATTGTGCACAGCAATAACAAGCCAGTGGCTGTGCACAGTAATTGGAACCTCCTCACTGCATTTGTGGGTAGTCGATCTGAGAATTACTGAAATCGAACAACAGCCACAGTGACTGCAAGACTGAGGCCCATATTGATCTAGAAGGACTAGGATGGATCTGTCAGGTCTGGGCAGAATACATCATGCTCCTGGTGAGAGAATTCTTCCTGAAGAAAAAGGAAATAATTATTCTCTCCAATGATTCACTTTAAGCAAAAGCATGCACCCTCATAAAGGAGCCTTTGAGATGGAAAAGAAACAGCTTTTAAAAAAAATAATTTTCTTTTGTAGTACTTGCATGAAGAATCATTGCTCTGAGATCTGATATATTTTTCTGAGCTTCCTCTAGTCTATTAGAGCATTGAACATGTTTAATCAGTATATTCAGATTTCAAATCCCACTTAACCAGCCTTCAGTTAGAATGGAAAAAGGCAGACCCATTTGGTATACACAAAGTAGGCAATAATTGCATTGGAAAACCCCCAAACTCACAAATCAGCACCAGCTGTTACCAAGCAAGTAGGAAAGCTGTGCTCTGGACTTTCCATGGCCTGCAGCAGTGACGTTATACAAACAGCAAGTCCCCAAGGTGTCTCAGCAGCTACTCATGCAGTGGAAAGAATTAAATATCAAGATGGAGGTTTACCAGATGGATATTCAATCAGTGCTTTTGTGCAAACTTCTCTATATAGACTGAATATTGAAGAACTGCTATGTTTAATTAAAAAAAAAAAGACTAAGAACATTTTTTCTAGCATCCTTCCTGAGACGAACAACAAGCACCTAGAAGACTAAAGGAAAGTGTGTGTTATACAAAGTAGAGGGAACATGCAAATAAACACCAAGGCTAACCTCAAAAGAACCAACTGAAACAAATGGTAAGTTGATCAGGGGAAAATACACAAAAAACATTGTTACATTAAGTTGCCTCGCTCAAGATTTAACATAACATGTTTTTTGATGTTGTTGTTTTGTTTTTTGTTTTTTACTAAAAGACAGACTTGTGTGTGTATCATTCTCTTACCACGGGGTGCTGCCATTCTTTTTTATTTATTTATTTATTATAATTTAGTCATATCCCAATTGTTATTCCCTCACTTTTATCTTCCTGTTCCCACCCTCCTTCCTTCATTGTCCTATTCCCTTCTGCTAGACCTCTGATGAGCCAGGGTTGCAGGGGAAGCCTCCTCCCCAACCTTCTAGCTATAGCCTATCAAGTTTCTTCAGGATAGTTTGCATCACCTTCTCCTGTGTGCATGCAATGCCTCCCTGCCAAGGGGCAGTGATCAAATTGAGGACACCAGAGCACATGTCAGAGGGTCAGAGGCTGCCCCCTACCGTGTGAAGAATTGGTTGTACATGGGCTACCACCGAAAAGGGGGTCTAGGTTCTCTGCTTGCATTGCCCTTGGTTGGTGCATCAGTTTGTGCAGGACTCCTGTGGCCAGACGGTCTCCCCGTGGAGCTCCTGACTCTTCAGGGTCGTTCCATACCCCCACTCTTCCCTGAAATACTCAACACTCTGCCCACAGTCCCAGTAACTATACCAATCCCTCTGCTGGGTGGGTGGGAATCTTAATAACAGAGCTCTGATGTGGCTGCCCAGGTCAAAATTCTCAAACTCTGTACTTCAAGGTGTATTGAATCCTTACCGTTGTCTCCAATTTTCTAGGTACTTAGTCCCCATCAGTTTCTTCATCACTTAAAATGCATTCTATTTCCAGTACTGTAAGCCATTGACTTTTCAAGTTTTCAGAACTGTCTCAGCCTAATAGGGCTACTCTGTCTAGCCTCCTCCAGAGGAACTCCAGCCCTGTCATTTCTTGTCTCATGGGAAGTCTCTCACTCCAAGAACAGCATTGGTGTTCATTAGGTTTTGGAGAAGAATAAGCATTCTTAGTTTGTGTGTTTCAAAGTTCAGGGTAGGCAAGAGATCCACTTGGGGAAAATCTTGGAATAAGGTAAGAAAACTATAGATTCTTTAGGATTGAATCATCATTTGTCAGATATTTTGTTTGATAGATTGGGAAAATGGGTTGAAAAGCACTTTTGTTGAGTGCTTTTAAGCTTCTTGATTGGAAAAGATCTCTCTGGCTTGTGCCTCTTCCATTCCCTTTGAAAATGGGTTTTCAATATCCACTTCATATGAGTATAGACTTGAGTTTTTCGATTTAGGGTGACATCGCATTAAATCACACAGAGAAGGAAGACTGAGAAAGATAAAGATTTATAAAAATGGAAGCTGCCCACAGTATTCTGTAAGGTGGGAGATTCTGTAAGGTGGGAGATTCTGTGACCTTAATGACCTCCACTGATAGCAGTCTTCCACTTTATAGAGCAAGAGTATGTTCTGAAGGAACATATACTTTTGAGCATGCGAGCGTGTGTGTGTGTGTGTGTGTGTGTGTGTGTGTGTGTGTACACAGACACATATGCTCATGCACACATGGCCCCAACCAGAGACATGGAGACATGAACCCACACACAATACACATGAACACACACAGAAACAGAATTAGAAACAAAATCTTTAAAAATAAATTAGAAGAAGTATATCTATTTTCATTTACTTTGTGTTTTATATATATAATATATATATTATATATATAATGTATGTGTGTGGTATATGTGCTCATATGGATTCTAGTATGTGTAACCTATGTATGCACATGTTAGAGCATAATGGTGGATGGATCCCTCTATCACTCTCCTTTTTGTTCCTTGGAGGTTGGGTCTCCCTGAAACTCGGGTTTGCATTTTTTCATTTAGGCAAACCCCTTGCTATGTCCCTTTGCTGTACTGGGGTACAGATATGTTTGAAACTACACCAAGCTTTTATGTATATTCTGGGATCTGAAATCCAGTTCCTATGCTTGTGTAACAAGATTCCATACCAAGTATTCTTAACCACTCCAGCCTCCAAACCAGAAAATCTAGCATGAGTGACCAAGTTAATGTGCAGCGTAATTTTAAGAGCATGGAATATGAAGTTGAAAAAAATTAGAAAAGTCACTTTATAGCCCAATGTTTCTTTATTTTCACTCAAAACAGACTTGCATACCACGTGATGGCAGAGTACTTTTACAGCATGTTCAAAGTCCTGTGCTTAGAGCCATGTGGAACTGGTATATGCCTTTAATCCCGACACTCAAGAGGCAGAGGCAGGTGAATCTCTGTGAGTTTGAGGTCAGCCTAGTCCACAGAGTGAGTTTCAGGTACAGCCAAAGCTATACACAGAGTAAACCTTTCTAGAAAAACAAAAACAAACAAACAAACAAAACTCTGGGTTTAGTATTCAGCTGTATGGGAAAAAATATATGTATTCCTCTTCATTATCTCCAAGAGATAACAGATTTCTATTCTTTGAAATGGAAGTTTAAGTGCCATGAGTCACACTGTTAATAAAAACAATCAACACCAGTGGAAAAGTTTGATTTAAAGTTATTATGTTCAGCTGTAATGATGGTTCAACTAGCCATTGTAGAAATTCAGGACAGCATCAAAGGCAAAAACTTCATTCTTTCCAGGGACAGTCAGGGATGAAAATATCTAATTCCACTAACATTTTGTTGATGCTACAAACCCCTGTCCTTCTACCTTTGAGACTACTGTATTATTCAGTGACAGTTTCTTAAAATGAAAAAAGATCAAGCACATATCGTTTTTTTAAAAAAAATCAATTATCCAACAGGAAAAAGATGGATTGCCATTGATTGCTTCCTGCTGGTGTTAGAGGTGATGGATCACCACAGCCATGACATTGATCTTGAGGGGCAGCCTTGCACTGGTTTTGCATTGTTTATTACAGGGCCTTCTTCTCAGTAGATGCCTACATGCACAACACATTCCACACTTTACCTTTGATCACCTTCTTCCAGCTCCAATGACTGTGTTTTATAAATTTAAACATTGTTATTTCATTAAGAGTTTACTCTGGAATAATATATATAAAGGAATTCTGGGCACACAGTACAGTCATAGAATGAGAGTAACCATGAACATGAACTACTTATAACGAGTAGAGTTTGTGGCTACACAAAGCAACCAAAGGGCCATCTTGTAACTCAGAGAACTTCAAATTTTCAAATAACAGCCTCCATGTTTTTTCTAATCTGCATTTGGACAATGCCAGATATTTGTAGAGCAGAATAATCTATCCATTCTATAAAATACTAAATACCTATTTGTATGTGGTTTGTAGATGTATGTTTGTACATATTGATCTATGATTACTTATTTACTGAATAAAATGAAGTATGACTTGTGGAATACTGTGCTTAGTACATTTATTATAACTATACATTCTTCTTGGCAGCACTCTTTAGTTTAGTGTTCTCTATTCTTCAAAAAAAAAATCACAGAACCTAATCTTTGAGTAAAAGCCAAAGCTACTGGCTGTGCCTCTTCTTTTCTCACTGGCTTGCTGCCTGATAGTAGGCTTATAGGGGTGGTGGGCTCAGTTTCAGCATATGGCAAATAGAAATGGCCAGTGCTCATATTCCTTTAACAGCTATGCATATTGGTGTTCTTACCAGGGTAAGCAGGCTTACAGTGTGATCAGACCTCATAACTAGAATCCTTGTTTCTCTTATGAACTCACCTAAGTCAATTTGACCCTTCGGCTAATTTCACAGGTCAATTCTACTTTTGTTGCTTATTTTGTAGATGCTGTCAGACTTTCTAGGATCAACAGGGAAATAATGAGTGTATCATAAAGACAATCACTTTCATTGAACATTTTATCTAAGCTAGTAATATTTATTGGGAAAAATTTATACTAAGTATTTGTTACCTGCAACTTAAAGTGATAATGCTGGGCCGACTGGCATACTGCATCTCAAATAAATGCAACTGCACAACAGGCAAATGCAATTACAAGAGAGAACACTGGTCAAGTCTATGGTGAGGTTGAGTATTGACTAGCAAAGCTATGTGCCACATTTATTCATTATAATTTAATAGCAACATTTAATGTTAAATATTTTAGCTTAATTACACACTAAACATCATATATCCAAGCTGGAATTTTCCTCTTGGGAGTATTAAAACCTTATAGTCTTATTTTGCCATCTTGCTTGTAAAACATACAATCTTCTGTCTTCATTTGATTTTCGCTGCTGTCATCAAACACTAGCCAAATACAATTTGTGAACAAAGGAGATTATTTGACTTAAAGGTATACAGTCCATTTATAAGAGAAGCCAGGACAGAAATTCAAGGCAGTAATCTGGAAGCAGGAAAAGTAGCAAATTATGAAGGAGTGCTGCTTACTGGCTTGTTCTTCATGAATTTTTGGCTTGCTGTTTTATCCAATCCAGTCCCGCTACATAGGAGTGACATGCCCAAAATGGGCTTTGCTCTTCCACATCAATCATTAATCAATAACATGCTCCATAGACATTCTCACAAACTAATAGGGAGACAATTTCACAACTGAAGCTTTCTCTTCCCACTTGACTTGAGTTTGTGTCAAGTTGACAAACACTAACCAGCACACCTTTTTAAAGACACACAAAATGCTTCATTTATTTCTGAACTCAATGAAGTAACAGCCTTCTGTCCTGGGGGTTCATTGTTTATTTGTTCTGTCTGTTTGGTTGAGTCTCAAAAACTATTGGCCCTGTGTGACATTATGAGAAAAGAGAACATGATGCAGGGCTGGAAGGTCAGCAACTCTTTGGAACTAGGACCTGAGATCAGATAATTGACCAGTAATGCTAACCATTCAATAACAACTTTATGTGTTAAGTTTTGAGTTGACCTTATGGTTGGTATCCTGAGCCTTACATTTTCAGAGACACCCACAAGAAAGTAAAATTTCAAGGATGACAAGCAGTATTGACACAGATAAGTTTTTATGAAACAGCGTGGTAGATAAAAGATACTGAAAATTAGTGGATTTATTTTGTTGTTTTTATTTTTATCCTTTCTGTTTCATGTAAGAATTTCTGATGTCAATAATAAAAATATCACAGGAAACAGAAACCATCATGGACTCAGTTCTAAGGATTATGAGATTATCCAATGCTATAGTCATCAGATCTATAGAAGCTGACATGCAGACTAGTATTTTGTGAACTAAAGGGGCAGATTATTTATATCAGCTATTGTCATAAAACAGTGACCATAATAGCCTAGTAATTTCAGCAAGCACAAACATGTTCTTAAAGAATGGAAAAATAACTCAGGGTTTCCTGTGAGACCTACATTGTATTATGATGTCACCACATGCTCTGATTGTTTCACTACAACAGACTGCTCTATGGGTGGTGCATTAGTTATACTTCTCATCATTATGACCAAATAGCTGAAAAAAGCAACTCCAGGGAGCAAAAGTGTACTTTTGCTCACAGTTTCAATAGATACAGTGCAAGACAAGGAAGAGCTGATTGCTAAGATGACAAAGCATACTGTGGTGGGAGCTGTCTTCCATATATCTGCTAGATCATGAAACAGACAGCTATGCTAGACCCAGAGGCCTTTGTAGCCTTCAAGGGCCAACTCTTTGTGGCTTATACATATCCGCTAGTGCCCACCACCCAAAGGATACACAATAAAACAAAACAGTGCCACCTGCCAGGGATCAAATATTCAAATACCTGAGCCTGTGGGAGACAGTTCACTTTATATATAATATATATAGTATATATAATTATAATTATATATATAATTATAATATAATTAATTTATTCATATTACATCTCAATTGTCATCCCATCCCTGGTATCCTCTCATTCCTCCCTCCCTCCCGCTTTCCCCCTTACTCCCCTCCCCTATGACTGTGACTGACGGGGACCTCCTCCCCCTGTATATGCTCATAGGGTATCAAGTCTCTCCTTGGTAGCCTGCTATCCTATCTCTGAGTGCCACCAGGTCTCCCCCTCCAGGGGACATGGTCAAATATGGGGCACCAGAGTTCATGTGAAAGTCAGTCCCCACTATCCAGTCAATTGTGGAGAATGTCCTGTCCATTGGGTAAAACTGGGTAGGGGTTCAAAGTTTACTGCACGTATTGTCCTTGGCTGGTGCCATAGTTTGAACAGGACCCCTGGGACCAGATCCGCCCATCCTAATGATGGTTCCCTTTCAAACCACAAAAGGTAGTAAGACATTGTGGCTCAGGCTAAACAGAAGAACTTGCCTAGTAACCAATTCTTTTCTAAAATTCAATTCACATATTTTTTGACAAGTGGGATAGAAAACACCTACTTTCTCTTTGAAAATGATTATTTTATTGAGTTTGTATCATATCAGCCCAGTTGGACTCAAAATTTACTATGTAATGTCACTAAATTGACATCTCTTACCATTACAGAAAACCACAATTAGTTGAAATGCAGAGTTATGGAGCCTAGTCACAATAGAGACATCTACCGAAGACCCCACACCTAAGACTCAGAAAACACATGTACATAAATTCATGCAATAATATATTTTTGGTGAAAAAAAGAAGCCATGAATTTGACAGAGACCAGGGAGGGGCATATAAGAGGATTTTGAAAGAAGAAAGGGGAGGAAGAATGTAATTATATTATAATCTCAAATAAGAAGGGCATCTATTTCTAGGAAGTCATAATATGGGTTTGGTTATTTGTACAAAATCTCATCATTTTGTCATATTTATATTATTTTTTATCCTTAAAAATATAAAAATGAAATGACTTTTTCCTTTTTCCTGAAAGCATTGTTTTTTATTCGCTATAGGTAAATATAGTGTTGTTAGTGTCCTTACACATAAATGTAGTTTGTCTAGACTCTGACTATTGGATAACCCACAGGGGCTGTATTCCAGCTTTCACAGAATTTATCACTGCCTCCAAACTGAGAGTTTTTTTCTTGATGAACAATTGATATAAATATTTGGGACTTAACATTCACCTTTCTCATGTTTGGTGAGTTTTCCTACGACCACTTGGAAATGAAGAGAGTTCACACTAAGTTGTACTTAAATTGGCCTGGAGAGATGGGTTCACAAGAGTGGCTTCCTCTAGCTTGTATTGTTGGAGGCTAATTAACAAGCGTGATTCTATCCCCACACTAGAAGCTTTGCAATGGGCTTACTGGAGAAATAAACAATGGCCACTCAGTGTTCCAATCTGCCCCTCCCTGTTAAAATACTTACACTTGTCAATAGTCACTTATAACCCTATGTAGTGGCTAATTGGAAGCACTTAGTCCCAATGCTGGCTCCTTGCTGTGATAAATATTTAATCACAGAGGGCCAAGCTCCTTTCTGAAAGCAAACTATAGTCTGTAACTCTTAAAAACCAAACAAAGGGCTATGTCACCCAGAATGAGCCTTCTCCCTTTAGTACAGGGTGGAGAAAGGTGCCCCTAATTGCCTGTGCGGAGAAGCAGGCTATTGCTTCACTCTAACTGTCTGACATTTAGATGTTTCTCCTCTCACCTTTGCCTGTCGGTGTAAAAAGGAACTGAATACAAAAAGAAAGTCCACTTTGTGAGCATACATCCCCCCCCCCCCCGCATCACAATGCCAAGCCGCCGTGATGCAAGATGTCACTCTAACAGTGTCATTTTTCTCTCCAATTAAAAATAATAGATGATATTGGCCTGTCAGTACCTGGGGTTCCTGAAGGAAGACAACCGGTTGGTGTCTAGACAGAGCCACTGTCCACTAATTTGATGTTCAAGAACTGATGGCAATCCATCTCCGAGTCTCTTCCCCATTGGTGTGTCACCAAGAATTGGTGCTTTCCAGGGTGATACCATGACAGCCACAATTTCAACTGATTTTTTTGTCCCAGAACAATTTGTATGCAATCTGGAAGTGAAGAAACAGGGTCCTACCCTTCAGCTTCTCTACTGTGTCTCCCGAATGCCTTTGTCAAAAGTTGCCAGGGCGTTTAACAAATGCTTAACATCACCACATTTTTCTTGGCTAATTTCCTATGAAAACTCATTTTCAATAGAATTCAACAAAGAGAACATCTATACATATCAAGTATTAGACTAGAATAAAATATATGGAACATTCAGTGGATAAAGAAAATTTAGTTATTTTATACACACTCACATATATATATATATGTATATATGCATATTCATTTTTACAACTCACTCCTCAATTCAGAGGCATACATTTATTATTTTTATTTGTTCTCTACAGCAAAAGTGGATTGCCAATTTTTTTGTGCAATCAATTCTGAATATTGGATAGAATTGTTGAAAAATGCAAACTATACTCAATTAAATATCTTAACCAGAAATAAATCTTGATAAATTTTTTAATAGTCCATCTCATCAGCTACTCCTATCCTAACTTTACGTTCTTCTCTTCTAAAGTAAATGCAGCTGCTGGTAAATATTTCTTAAAGAACTGATGCTCAGGTTTATAACTGAAGGCCAATTTCAATTAATGTTTGAAAGACACCAATATATCCTTGTATCTAAACTGGCAAAACAATGTAAAAGGAGACTAAAGAAAAATATTAGTAAACACTAAGTGGATAAAAAAGAGCATTAACATCAAACTTATCACTAGACTACAGTAAAGGTATAACATGCTGAAGAGGAAGGTGCTTGCAGTGTTTAGGGAACTACAATGTGATTTCTAACCTTTATGTTGTACAGTATTTTCACACTGTTTCTCTAGGCTTCCAGCTATCTGCCTCAATAACTTTAAGTAAACTATAAAATTAAAGGTAGATTTGTAAGAAATGAAACATGTTGCCACCCAATTTAAATAGTTTCTTATTTTAAGGTTCAAATATCAAAACCTTTTAAATGTATCTATAAAATCATAGCAAACTACATAGACATTTGTACCTTGCTTCAATATTTTAAGATTATATTCTTAACATTTCACACTTTTAGGGCTTCTTACATTTATTTTAAAGGCTTCCTAACAATTCACTTTGACTCATCCATTAATTTCCATTTTTCACAAGTCTGTATAATTATACAGTGAATGCTAACAGACTAGTGTCACATATTTTTTCACAACTAACTGTAGAATTTTAGGTTGATATTTTAATATACAAACTAATGATATATATATACATATATATATATACATATATATATATATATATATGTATGTATGTATGTATCGTCAGAACAATACTGCTGCTTTGGAGATCAGAGGCCTAATTCCTAATCAATACTTCTGAGAAAATATGTAAAAATGTGATGTAGAGGAATTTTAATCCAGCAACATGGCTGCTTTCATAAGGGATCACATTCAGAGACTTTCTAGGTCTATGTGATCTGGCTGGAATACAGACACTCTGGATCACAATATGACCTGGCTGAAATACAGACATGCCCTCAGTATACACCTTTAAATCCAAACAGTGAAGGTAAGGTTATTTTATAGAAGGAAGCAGCAGTGTTTGAAAGTGATGTCTAATTGAGGCACTGACAGAGTGACAAATAAGAGAAAGATTTTATAGAATGAGTCAGAGATAGGATACACCCAACTCTCACAAGAACAGCCCAGGAAGGAGGCTATTTATGAGTAGTGAGGGAGACAGAAGACAGTTTTTTACCATGAGTTCTTTTTTTAACCAGGACAGTTTTACAGAGACAGTTTGCAGAGAGAACAATCTAGAAACAGGTGAAGAAGAAGAAGAAGAAGAAGAAGAAGAAGAAGAAGAAGAAGAAGAAGAAGAAGAAGAAGAAGAAGAAGAAGAAGAAGAAGAAGCCAGAAGATTAGGACAAATTGCCAGAATTAGTTTAAGGCCAGGCAGAGCAATTCAGTCAGAAGCCAAGAGAAATCAATTTGAATCAGTCAGCTTGGAGAGGAGTCTGAGTCAGAACAGCTGAGTTGAGCCTGCTGTGGAGAGTTTAGAAAGAGCTAGACAGGCCTGGGAATTGCTCTCATCTCATGCCCACATCTGAGGAAATAAAAACAAATTTTACAGTGTGACCTGATCAAAAGAAGACAGTATGTGGAAAAATTATCTGGAGTATTTTTTTTAATGAATTCAATGGTTTTAATTAGACAATATCCTTTGTGAGATAAAAATGAGCAACATTTCAAATCACCAGTATTTTTCACAAACTTCACAATAGATCTCATTAACTTGACTGGGTTTACAATGACTCAAAAATCACACCTACGGGCTAGTCCAAAAGGCTATTTCCAAAAAGGTTTAACTAATGTAGGGAGATCCATCCTGGTGTTGGGGTCATCATCCCATGGGCTAGAGTCTGAGCTGAATAAAAATGTGAAACAAGCAGAATACCCACTTTCATCTTTCCGCCTCTCTTCCTGACGGTGGATGCAGAGTACCCCGCCGCCACCTGCTCCTGCCGCAATGCCTTCCTGTGAGATGGACTATATCCTCATACAGCAAGCCAAAGGGAACCATTCCTTCTTCAAGTTTCTTTGGCTGGGTAGTTTGTAGAGGCAAATAAAATGTCAAAAGTACCATATTTAGGCTACTCAGATCAAATAACAGGAGGGTAGCCTATGACTCATTAGTATCTCTACTTTGATTATCACATACTGAATTAAGACACAACTGAAGGGAGAATATTGTTTAAAAATTGTTCCATGACTCCTAGTTCACTAGTTCATTGGCCTAAACTATATTTGTTTTTAATTGAGATTGAATAAATTAGTTTCTTGGAAGAAATACTATGCTTTTTTTTTTATTGTTCTTTTTACAAAGCTCTGAAGACGGGCCTTAAATCAAATCTTTAATGTGACACTATTGTAAGATATAGAACAATGACACAGATAATACCAAGTGAGACATCTTTCTGTCTTTCAGTTTACTAGCAGTCACACTGGAAGTTGGAAGCATTAGCATTGGGATTCCAAGATAGATCTGTGAAGTGTATCCACAGAAAAGGAACTAAAGGAAATAGCAAAGTTTTCTTAGCATCTGAGAAAACACTTTAGCCCTTAGTTAGCCAAGAAAGTATAAACTGAACCAGTAAGGTTGACACTTGGAGATTATTTGAAATGTAGAAAACATTGCAAAAGGAGAGGGCAGCCTTCTCTCACTAAAAAGACAAGAACAGGAAACAGATTTTAAAAGGACCAGGTAGAACTTAAATGAGACATTAAAAAACTACAATGGAATGCATTTGAAACACAACTTCACATTATTTTAATGTGCTAGGAAAATGTTTTCCCAGGAGATTGGGAAAAATGCAAAAAATAAAGAAGCAATATATGTCTAAAATGTTAGTGTTGATGTCTACATAAAGATAAGTTAGTAAATTCTGAATTCCTCTACAATTCTATAATACAGATTTTCAGGGCCTGAATTGCAAAACCTTCAGGCTAAACACATCTATCCTAACACAAGAATTCACATATTTAAACAAAGAGCAATAAATCATATGTAGAATCCATACAAAGTCAGTTAATTCAAACAGAAACAGAGTGGTCTCTCTTCTTCTGTAAACCAGGCAGAACAAAGTCAGAAAGGAATTTAATGTAGAAAGTGAGAGACAGATTCAAGAAAATGACTTATGGAATGTGTTGATTTTTATGTCACACATATTTTGTGAATACATCAATAACAAAAAACTTTGAAACAACATTTAATCTTACTTTAGTAAAAATATAGCATTACCTTTTTTTATTCTATAGAAAAATTAAATTATCAAACCAATTCTTTGGGCATCAGACTAAATTTGGTGATAGTTTGGGTGATGTCAATCTGCTTTCAAGATTCACATTTTAAATGTTTATAGAAATAAAAATATGTGGAGGTAAGATGTTTGCGACTTGATGCTATCTTATTCTAACACAATTTTCCTCATTTTTCAGCTTCTGGAGGGGTCATCATCCAATAGTTTCCCTGGAACCGCAATGGTAGAACCCTGGTCTTCCTTGCATGTGTTACACTAGCCTATTTGAATGAACCCTCCTTCCCCCTTATTAAGTGTGATTACATTTAGAGATACTCAAATTTCAAGGCTAATTACCCTCAAAGACAGTATTTATACATTTTAATTCCATTTTCAACTTCCCATGACATGTATATGTAACAGACACTTTTCCTTTTCTGGCTGTGACAAACTACCTCAGGAAATCAACTGAAAAGAAGAAAAAGTCAGTGTTGGCTCCTGACTCAGGGATGTTTACTTATGATTGCTTGGTCCTGTTGCTTTGAGCCTCATAGTGACTTTGTGACACAGCAATTGCTCTCTTTCTGGCAATTGGGAAGCATCCTTACATGTACTGACTTTAAGAGGCGTTAGACAGTGATCGCGTGAAGATGATGGGAAACGGACAAGATCGCTGTGAGGGACTTCTGCAGCCATGAATGAATGAAGGTATTCGGCATGATCTGAAAATGGTTCCATATGAAGCTAAAGGGCGTCAGCTGTCCCTGAATTAACACAGCCACGCTTAACGCGAAAAACCCTAAAGGAAAGACATCTGGATTCAATTAAAGGGTAAAGCAGCATCACACAAAGCTGCAGGCTTTGTGTGAGCGAGTGGCCAAGGTTTGATTCATGGCAAAAGAGCTCTAAAGTAGTAAATATATATATTGGCAGAGATAAAAAAAACAATGGAATTGTTTTTATATATGGATTTCTTGGTTTTTTTATTTGTCATACCCCAGGAACGAATCCACATTACAGCATGG